>NC_057812.1:729730811-729737812 GCF_018294505.1 Triticum aestivum
ACGGTCGGCAACTGGATGTTCCGCCACGTCGCCATCTCTGCCGCCGGCGTCGTCGTCCTGGCGCACATGCCGCATGGGGAGGCCTCCTATGTGAGGCCAGGCGACGAGCGCTGGACCTCGCTCTCCTCCCAGCTTGAACCGGACGCCATCGCCGTTGTCCACAACGACGACGACGGTCTTTTCTACGTGCTATGCGAAGGCGGGGGCATCCTCTTCGCAGTGGTCGTTGATGGACCGGCGGCGCCGACGGCATGGCCCATGTCGTACCTGCTCACAACCTTGAAAGAATTCCTTATTTAACACTGTTTTAAATTTCGTTTCCTTATTTAACATTGGAAAAATGTTTCTTCCCTATCTAACACCAACTTTAAATTTTGTTCCCAATATAACACTTTCATCTATTTTTTGACCTAATGGTGTTAAATGGAACGTGAAAAGACAAGTTCACCCTTGGTTTCGGCTGCAAAAATTCCTCGAGGCGGAGTGGTGGGGACGGTTGGAAATAACCAAGATGTACGTGGTGCGTGTCCCGTTTGTACACGTTCAATCACCAAGTTTGTACATACATGGTTTCGTGTCCTAGCTGCTGCTATATACACATATACTTTGTAAGACCGTGGATTGAAGCAATAAAGTAAAATCACCATGCACGGTACGTACATGTGGCAATCAGCCAAAGTCTCCTATGCGTGCGTGCGTTTGAGTATCCAGCCAAAGGTCGTCGTTCGTCATCGTCGTCGGAAGGTACTTGACGCGGGTCTGGGCCAACAACGACCAAGGCGCAGCGGATGGGAGCAGATGAGTGTTGCGCGAGCCCGTAGTGGTGTGTTGGTTTTAGAATGCCAAATCGATTCACCCAAGCAGCACACGTACGTGCAATGCTAGCTCAAAAACACACGCAGCTTGATTAATTTTTCACTAGAAGCAGAACGTGCTCATCTCTAGCTGCGTATGTACGGACGTACTTGAGCCTTGAGTCTTGCTTGTGCTAGCTTGGCGAATAGAACAAACATGTCAGAGAGATTTGCTGGTTATGTCGCTCCTGCATTTTCATTATACTTCTCAATCTTTTTCCTATCGTACAAAGCAGTCTTGACGGTGCTTATATACACATCTATGCACGACGAGAGACTTGATTAGAACTAGGATACCTAAGTCTAATATAAAGAAAATGATTGAATAGATGTTCAAGGGCAAAATTGTCATTTCATGTGCCATTTAACACTGTTTGCACAAAAAACAGATGGAAGTGTTATATTGGGAATAAAATTTAAAGGTTGTGTTAGATAGGGAAGAAATATTTTTTCAGTGTCAAATAGGGAATAATTTTTTTGGACAGTGTTAAATAAGGAATTCTCTCCACAACCTTCGAGCGGAGGCACACTCACTATCTCGTCCTCCGCGGCGGCGAGCTCCTGCTGGTGACAAGGCAATTGCGTCTGACGAGACCACGGGAGGGCGAGAAGGTTGTCTCCACCACTGGCATCTGTATCGAGAAGGTTGGTCTCGGTAGGACTAAGTTGGTGACACAGGCCGGCATTGGGGAGGACTATGCCTTGTTCCTTGGATACGGATCGCCGATATGCCTTCCGGTGAAGGAATATCCCATGTTACGGTGTAATTGTGCCTATCTTGCCGACGACAGCGAGCAACACTTCCCGCTGATCACCCGAGGAGATGTTGGCATCTGGGATTTTGAGAGCAAGAGCATGAGCCGGTTCGAGGATCTGCACCCTTGGCTGGATAACCAGCCCCCTATCTGGATTACACCATCTCTTTACTAGCCGAGGCGGGCCGACAATGAAAACAAGAAAAACAAGAAGATCCATGGGGCCAACGCCGGTGAGGTTGCGGCATGTGCTCTGCCGTTGGTTTTGATTTGTATGTTGGTAGGCAGGTTTTTTTTTCCTAGAGCGAATTTTCGGAAACCGCTCGGTAGAGTTTCGAATTTAAACTCTGCATCATATAAGGTGTGTTCGGTTTCATGGGTTGCATGTGGCTACACTGCCGGCCCTGAAATTTTGGGGCCCTGAGAAACTAGACTATGGAGCCCTTGCAAGCATCAATTTATATTTGGGTGTGTCTAGGGCACATCTAGATGTGCTCTAGTTATTGCACATCTAAGTGAGTGAATCAAGTATAAAGAGGAAAAGAAAAAAGAAAAAGAAAAATATCCACACGAATCTCAACGCAAGATCAATGACATAGGACTTAGATGTGCAATACTTATGGCACATCTAGATGTGCTTTAGCAAAACTGTTTATATTTATATGAAATCTTAACATTTAAATGCATCCAAAATAATATCCATTTCAACTAATGTGTAGATATCATCAGAAAAAAACATACTTACATGCAAAGTCACTAATGATGTTGTTATCCGTAAAATGAAAATAAGAAACAAACTTTACGTAGCTCGTTGTCGCAGCAACCGGTGGGTGTGTGCCGTCTTGTTGAAAACTTGGCCTCTCGGCATGGCCACGTGGGGGCGGTGAGCTAGCGATGGGGGGTCTTCAGCGAGAACGCATGGGAGATCAAGCCAAATTGTGGTTATCTTTCCGTGAGCCAAATTGCCCTTGCGTGCGACGAGCCAATGACGCATGACAAACTAATAATTCTCTAACTTAAATGTATAATCATCTAGATGAAAACCATAGAGGTAATTGCACCACAGATACATAGACTTGGCAGGTGGGTTCAGTTTGGAAACTTGGCTTCCATGTCCATCGGCAGTACAAAGCGCCACAGAGACAACACGTGGATGCCACCATGGCAGAAGCCATGCGCAGGGCTGCTCCACTCAGTTGCACAAAAGACCCCACAACGATCTGAAACTACGCCAAACGTCCCCTAGAGGTTGGAGCGTATCGTGACTCGTGAGGACAAAATAGCGAGATGAACCCCTGCCGCCGCTGTAGGCCGCATGATTTTTGCCCTCACCGTTTCTCTGGCGGCCCATCTGGTTCAAAGTCACGCTGGTGACCTCCTCGTTGTCACCGATGACCATGGCTTCGGCCTTCGGAGCTTGTTTATCGTTCTGATTACCACGACTCGCCATCGGATTACGGTAATCACACATTCCTCCTCGTCCGGATTCCCTGCTGCATGAACGGAGGGTTTGTGTAGAGCTTGGGCAGGGGTATGAGCGGGTAGCCGAAGAAGCTATATATCACATAGATGTAGGTTTTACGTAGGGGTTTGGGCAGGTGGCTGCAGCCGGCGTGCTGCACGGCTGCGCCCTGAGGTGCCCCCACCCAACCCTAGTTAGCGAAGTTTGCTTCAGTTGCTATTTGTGCTGATTCCTTGTGAGTTTCTTCGTCCACTGTTGTTTTTTCGAAACAAATGCAAAAGATTTGCCTCATCTCATTGATAAAGAAGGGGTTAAAACCGAGCTCCGAGGTCCATTACTTCTCAACAAATGGCCGAAACATAAACTACTACTCTCGCGGCATGATCGAGCTCAATTTTTTTGCCCCAACAATTACCCAATTCCTCGCCTCACTCTTTGTCAAGGCTACAACCCTAGTGGGTAAGGTGGACTTGCCCTGGAAAACCCTCGCGTTCCTTTCTTTCCAAATCTCCCAGACGACCAACAGCAACAGGGAGGCTGTCGCCTTGCGCCCGTGGCCCGTTTGCAGAACCGTCCTCTCCCACCACTCATCGACTGACAACAAACCAGGCAAAGCTTAATCTCACGCCACACTCTCATGGAGAACCTACACTTGAATAGCAGGTGCGCCGCAGTCTCAGGTTCTCGCTTACAAAGCTGGCAATCGCCACAATTTGAGCACCCTCTCCTTCGGAGCCTATCGGCTGTCCAAATTCTGTTCTTGATCACAAGCCAGACCAAGAATTTGCACTTAGGAGGTGCACAATTATCCCACACGAGGGATCTCATGCTAGTGACGACGACACCAGCAAAGAGCGCCGTGTAGGCAGAGGAGGCCGAGTAGATTGCTGAAGCCATGAATTTCCAAGCAAGGGCTATATGCGGCAAGAGCTTGCCAGATAATTAACCATGCATGATTATCCGGTGACGTATGTAGTTTAATTATCATGATTATTGGTACGTACTAACAGAAAAACAGGCGTCACTATTATATTTGTTCATCTATTTCAGGTAATTGATGCTTGTGCGTCATACTTTTCGGATTCAGTTAGTGCCGATCGGTATCTTGTGCCTACACATAGGGCTCACTGGCTACTACACACTCACCCAATTATAGTCAGATCATAGAAGTCGGTCGGCAATACGTAGGGCTTAGCACATGCAAATGAACCTTTGAACAGATGCACGAGCGAATATTTTGCAAAATCTAAGGTACGTTTTCAAGGCACAACAATTTTTACGTGATAAACATATATGAAACGCGAGCTTACTCAACATATTGCAATTGTCATGCAGGCTTATTTTTCTCTAAACAAGGATAATAACCATTGGATTACATGTGTCACGCATACCGTTAAGAAAGAGCTTCAGGTTCTTGATTCATTGATGGGACGAGAACGTTCTGAATCTACCACGAAGCTCGTTCAGGATTTTGTAAGTTTCATAATCATATGTGTAAATTTCAGCCTGTCATTTGTTTACCATATGTACTTAACATGTTTGCGTCGTTTTAACTTTATTTTCATAGAGAACAGCTTGCGGGAGATATCCAAGATGCAAATGATAAGTTAATTATTTCGTTCCCGGATGTGTCCGCATGGCCTATTGTTCCGTACAACATGCCCCAACAGGAAGATGGGTGAGATACCTGCTACATGTTCTTTTGAAAGACATGGACTGCTTGAATGTTATCTTAAATAACATGCTTAAAAAAATGCAATTTGGTTTACCGAAAACAGGAACTCATGCGGGCTGTTCCTGCTTCGCTGTTCTCAGTACTGGGACGGAGAAAAGTTCAGAAGCATTATTTCTCAGGTCGGTACATTTTTATATGCAAAAATAATACATGCTAGTATATGCGAATGTTCAAATTATAAACATTTTCATTCTATTTCAGAAATCTATTTATGATTTGAGTGAAAGAATGACAGCTGGAATAAGCTTACGGAAGTGAAAAACAAAGTTATCCGCCTTTCGAATAAGAAGAAGAAATAACTATCACACGTGAGAGTAGTAGGCGGATTTCGATTTTAGTCCAATGTTTTGCAAATGTGATTGAAGATTTTGTATGCATGTTGTATTTAATTTTTATGTACGGATTAAATCTTTTGTACCCGTCATGGTGCGTTTATTTATGATTATATTGCGTGACTAATTTAATATATGAGAGTGAGATTTACATTCTAAATATTATTTGTTTATAGATTTGTATCGTATTTTGCATATGAATTAAATTGCTGTACAACTACGCCGGCCGCGAGATTTATTATGAAATAATAATAAAAAATGCCCGACCATATCTACTGGGCCGTCCGTTAAACTATATTTTGCCCTCAGGCAGACAGGTCGGCCCATACACGAGCCCGACAGCGGTGTCCAACAGGGCTAAGGGGTGACGCTACGTTGCAAAGTGGACTTGCACCAAACGCCGACGCGGTCATTTAAGCCGGTCGATGCGCCCTTCGCTCGGCAAGGTGGGACTAAACACAAGCGCTTGTGTTAAGGCGGCGGACACCGCGTGTATGTGTCCGGTCCCACCATGTCCGCTAGACCAATATGGGGCCGGCGCAGCATGCGTCGCCCCCAAGTGGTACTGACCGGCCTAGCTACGCCCCCACGCGCCACACTGAGGTTTAGTACCACCTCGTCGAGTGAAGCGGGCGTGGACCGGATTATATACCCGGTGCCCTGCCCCAAATATAAACTCAGAAAACATCACCGCCGCCACGCCCACATAAACACCCTGTTGCGCCTGGTTGCCGCCTGTACAGATTACATAGCACCCTGGGCGGGCAATTTTTTTAAAAAACTAGCTATGGACCCGTAGGTCCGTGGTAAACTACTCACGCTTCATCGGAGAGCAATGGTATTGATGTAGAAACCCTCCGTGATTGAATCAACCGGCAGGACGCCGGAAAAGGCCCCTAGATGGGATCTCACGGGTACAGAAGGTTGCAGCGGTGGAAAAGTGTTCTCGTGACTCTACTGGTAGGTTTTGGAATATTTGAGAATATATAGGCGGAAGAAATAGGTCGGTGGAGTCACGAGAGGCCCACATGGGTGGGGGGCGCCCTCCGTCCTTGTGCGCGCCTCGTGGCTTTCCTGACGTGCACTCCAAGTTCTCTGGATGTCATCTGGTCCAAGAAAAATCATCGCGAAAGTTTCATTCCGTTCGGACTCTGTTTGATATTCCTTTTCTGCGAAACTCTAGAACAAGAAAAAAATAGGAACTGGCACTGGGCTCTTGATTAATGGGTTAGTCCCCAAAACAATATAAAATATCATATTAATGCACATAAGACATTCAAAACAGATAATATAAATAGCATGGAACAATAAAAATTTATAAATACACTGAAGACGTATCAAGAGCTAGCGCTGCTATCCACTACGCCGAAGTCTCGCACGTGAGTTTTGTAATTGAGGCAAATGAAGCCGGTTTTCCCATTGCTTTCATTGGTTTCTTTTTCTATTTTTCCTTTTTATTTTGTCTTCATGTTTTTCGTTTTCTTTTTTCTTCTCAATTTTTTGTTTCGTTTTCTCTTCTTTCTTCTCTGTTTTTTGTTTTTCTTATGTTTATTTTCATTCTACATTATTGTATATGTCAATTTTTTTAATAAGTGATCAACATTTTCTTGTATACATGATCAACATTGTTCGAACGTTTATTAAACATTTTTCAAATACTCATTCAACATTTAATACTTATTCAATATTTTCCAAATAATTGTTCTACATTTTTCAAATACTCGTTCAACATTTTTTAAGCCTTATTCAACATTTTTTAAATATGTGTTCAACATTTTTAGAATACTTGTTCAATATTGTTTTAGTACTTATTCAACACATTTTCAAAAGCTTGTTCAACTTTTTAATACTTACTCAAATACT
>NC_057812.1:729738551-729754771 GCF_018294505.1 Triticum aestivum
ATTCTACATATTTTTCTAATCAAATTTCATATATAACATGTTCAAATCGGAGTTACGGTTTAAAAGATATGGATGATTTTAAAAAGCACTAGGTATGTGTCCGTGCGTTGCACCGGGAGCCAATAGATTCCAACACAATAAGAGCGTTAAAAATCGTGATATCCCGAGGTCATCGGACAATAAATCCACCTGATCTTACAAGCATGTAGTCAAGTCCACATCATGATAGTCGAGTTCACCCTCCACAATCTCTGACACAGTGAAGATATCATGTGCTTGCAAGAATCATAAATCACCGTTGAATTCCTCATCAAAGAAGAAGTTCCTCCCTAGTGTTGACCATCATAGGCGCAAGTCAGAAATATGTCTCAAAGTTATATATTAAGAAGTTCCTCCACACCACCTAAAATTAATTTAGTACTTTCAATCCTTTTAATCCAATCCATTCTCCCATGGAGATTTATGTAACCTGGAGAAAGTAGTACATCATCATAGTTAACATTGTTGTTGAGCCAACGAGTCCTGGTTATGAGATCAAATGTAGCAATAGAAAAAAGAACCATTAACTGATTATGCCAAGATGGGTGGGTGGTCAAATTTAAATTCAGAACTGAATGTTTGTAAAAGCCCCTTCTTTCTCATGTACAAACCGAATGTTCGCACCTGTGTTGAAACGTCCTGCCCATAAAACAAAGATTACCAGATTGCAAAATAGCCTATAATTAACTGAAGCTCATCCACACAAAATGAACTATCTCTTTCACCCGGTGTCTGAGTTATTCAGTAGACAATCCACACAACGAAATTCATTTAGGACCAACCTCAAGCAGAGAAGAATATTCAGCCAGAGTGAAACAACAGTGTGTTGTAGCTCTGAACAATGAACCAACATGGTAAGCAATTATCAGCTCCTATTTTGGTATCTCAGAATTCAACAGTTCATTATATGATATACATATAGTACAAAGAATGAAACAAATTATTAAGACCTGCAGGTTACCGATCAGGGACACTTTAGTTTGCATCTCCCACTCCCAGGCTCCCAGTTACCGTTGCTATGTTGCCACTCAACTTGAAAGGGAATTTACACCTTGGCGAGGACACTCTGTCCAGTAGCTAATGTTGGTGTTGATGTATGTGACTGAGTAGCAAAGAGGTTGTGGCTCCCTTGGCTCTTCCTCCTAGTGGTGGAAGGAGTGTGATGGAAGCGCATCATCGGGTATCAAGGCTCCACCTGCCCGACGGGCAGTGGACGCTGCAGCTGCAGCCGAGCAGTGGACACTGCTGCTACGACACGAAGGTCACAGGCGTGGTACTGGAGGATGCCGATCTCTAAGTTGACATAACAAAGAGGAGGGTAGGCGGCGTCGACTACAATAGATACATATTCTAAGTTGTCATAATCTTGTAAGCTGAAATATCAAACTCGTAAGCTGTCATAATCAAAATGACAATTATCTCAGCATGGTCAAGCTGGATTGTATTACTACCCAAAAAAACGACTCCATCCACACGAAGATAATAACAAGAAATTATACAATTTATGAACTGTCAGTTAACAACTCTTTTTTTTTGACGGAGCTACGGCGGGCTTAGGCCGGCCTGAACCATTTCATTATAAGATAGAGTACATTTACAAAGGTGAGAGTTGGGGGCGAGGATGAGATTACAATAATAGTTGGGTTACAATCTCATAGATAAGTGGAACAACATAGTACACCAATCACGCAGAAGGTTCACGGCCTGCTCGTTGGAGCATCTGTTGGACCAAAGTATGAGGTCGTCTGCAGCTGAGCGGGCGATGAGGTGGATAGGTTGCAGATCCTGCCTAAAAACTTTTGCATTTCTTCTTTTCCAGATATTCCAGAGAATAACAACTCTTGGCAATACAAAAGACCCAATGATATGTGACAAGTAAATTTTAAGAGATGTTTCTTTAATTAAAAAGTCCAAGCAGTTCACGCATAAATCACATGAGACAGCATTCTTAATTGAGTTAAGTTGCATAGTAACACAACACATAAATCCACATATATGGCCCCAACTGAGTGCAAAACTGGTAGAACTGTGCATTAGTTGCTTATTAATCTGACAAGAAAGCAGTGATGACATTGAACAGAAAAAATTCTAAAGTCTGTGATAATTAAAAGGAGACCTATCTTGATAGCCTGCATTATGAGGAAAACCATATCCAAGAGAGGATGAACACCCATGCGTTTCCCGGTTGCATGAAAAAATAATGTAAATGCAAGTGAATACAGCAAAGCTCCCGTACACACAGTCGAACCTCTGGATGCATGCTTCGGTGGAGCGGAAGCTGCTCGCTGACTGGCTGCTGGAGCCTGGCGTGGGTCCATTGGAATGGCAGCTGCCGGAACCGGTCGCGCCGACGGTCGCCGGCGTCGATGTCTCGCCCTCGTTAATCCTGCTCGTCCCCTACTCAAGCCCCATCACAGAGCAAGAGGAAATACATGTCGAGGTGGGGTACATGTGGCCTCCGGCCACGACGCCGTTGATGACAGGGGCCAGCGCAGCCACGGGAACGGAGGGGTTGATGGACGTGAATGAGGGGGGCGGTCGGTGGCGCACTGGCAGGGTCCAGGGAGGGGTACATATCGCACGGCGGACCACAACGGCGAGGTCCGGCAGAGGAGGCGGAGCGGCGGCCGGGTGAGCGAGGGGCGGGCTGTGGCTGACGACGGCGCTAACCCTAGCGCTCCGGCTGAAGGTTGGGAGCAACAGAGCGATGTGCATGTGGGTTGTGAGAGATGTGGGCTGGGTCTTGGCCCATGTGTTCGACGAAGCGTGCGGGACGACGAAGCCGACGGCAGAACATGGTCCTGCGGCAGGAAAAGGAACCTTGTGTATTTTTTAAGGGCATCTCCAGCCGTTGGCCTCCCACGAGGGGTAAAAAATCACCCCCTAAGGGCGCACCGTGCACCGGGGGCGTGATGTCCCACAGTCGCGGCATCCCACGGATTTTTAAAATGTTCAAATTCGGCGCAAACACAACGCAAACACGGGCGAGTTCGTTCAAATTTAAACATATTTTACAAAAAAAGAAAAAAACTACCGCGGGCCACCCCTCCGTCTCCCTCGCCGCCCGCCCACGCGGTTCTACATGCCGAGGAGGCTGTAGAATCGCGTGTAGTCACCGCCGCCGCTGTCGTCGTCGTCGCCCCCGCCTACGCCTCCGCCGTCCCTGCTGCATCCCTTCCCCGGTTGGCGCGGCGGGTTGGACGGTCCGGGGGCGTCGTCGTCGGAGCTATCGAGGACGACGACACCGTCCTCGTCCTCGCGCCTACGTTTGCGGGCGGCGATCTCCTCCAGGGCCCGGCGCTGCCGGACCATCTCCTCGCGCACGTAGTCGTCGCGCGACCACCGCATGGCGTCCTCGTCGGAGAAGCCGCGCCGGGCTATCTCCTCGTACTCCGGGGGGAGGCTGGACTCCACCTTGGGCTCGACGAGGGCGCCAGAGCTGCGGGTACGCGCGCGGACAGGCATGTCCTGGGGCTCCGGCTTGACGGGGCGGAGGTGGAGGCAGGGAGAGCCGCCGAAGCTGCGGGTACGCGCGCTGACAGGCGTGTCCTGGGGCTCCGGCTTGACGGGGCAGAGGTGGAGGCAGGGAGAGCCGCCGGACGAGGAGGAGGACGCTCGGTCTCCATGCGCCTCGGCGTCCAGGAGCTTCCCCGGTGGCGTGAGAAGGATGCGGGAGCGGGGTACTCGAGACGGGGCGTGTTGCCGCCCTCGATGTACTCGAGGACGGCCTCCAACGTGCGGCCGGGCACGCCCCACCACCGGCGCCGGCCATCGGAGTTGAGCCTGCCGGAGGGCACGACGCCGTTGGTGGCCTCGAGCTGCTCGGCGTGACGTTGGCGGAAGTAGGGCTCCCAGAGTGGGCTGTCGGGGACGTACCGTGGCCCCTCCCTCGCCACCCGCGGCAGGGACGCGCGGATGCGTGCGATCTCCGCACGCCGCGTCGCCCTGGCGGGTGGTGGTTGCACCGGCACGCCGCCGGCGCTAATCCTCCAAGCCCCGGGCACCCGCATGTCCGGCAGGACCGGGTACTCGGCCTCGAAAAGGAGGCGATCCTCGTCCTCGTGCAAATGACGGCCCGAATCCGTTCGCTGCCGCGCCGTCGCCTGGGAAACGCCCGGCCATGCTTTCTCAATTGGTGACGGCGAGAGGAGGAAAGCGGGAGAAATGAGCGCGTCGTCGGTGGATTATCGGGGTGAGTCTCTCCGGCGCGCTTGCAGTCGGCTTTTATAGGCGGAGACACCGTGTGGTAGGCTTGGCCGGCGCGTTACGCGTGGTGTCATTGCGTGGCGGCTGAGGGACGCGCCGCCCAGCCTTCACTGCGCCACCCGTGAGGCATCAATGGAGGCTGACCGGCGCGGCAGCGCGCAGCAGCTTTGGTATTGATTCGCCGCGGGAAATGAGGCGATGAGGACGACGAAGGGGCGAGAAGAGGGTAGAGTCGCTGACGCGGCGGGCCCGCGGCTCTTCACGCCAAAAACGATTCACCCGGCGCCCCCGAGCGACCCCCAGCGCGTCAGGTTCGGGTTGGGTCCGCCGGCGCCAATTTCGGCCCGAGCCGACGAAAACTGGGCTCTTGGGGACGCGCTGGGCAGATTTTTTGGCGCCGGCGGACGAAAAGACGCCTGGGGGGCCTTCTTGGGTGCGCGGCTAGAGATGCCCTAAGTAGTAGAGAATTTAAACAGCTGCCGGCCATGAAACGCCGGTGATTACTGAAGATGTACTGTATATCAGTCATATTCCAAAATAACAATGTACTCCCTCCGTCCGATAAAGAATGTACATTTGGCTTGAAAATTTGTCTACAAAAGAGTGTACTTCTATTTTCCCAATGCACTTTGAAGTAGAAAAAGATACTTCTCTCTCATCACACAGTAATCAAGACCAATAACAATCTACACATAGTCTTCTCAATTTCTACATGCACTTAGCTCATTGGAGGTTGGTTAATTAAAGATGAGAGAGATGGTGTCTTGCACTTTTCTAATGCTTTTTTATTTGACTCCATAATTTGTTCTAAAATCTTTAGATGTACACTTTTCACCGGACGGAAGGAGTATATATTGTATTAAAACAACAACTATAGTGCCAGGAAATATTACATAAGTAAACACCGATTACAAAAGTCTCCTGTAGAGATGTCTTACAATGACACAAAAAAATTTATTGTAACAGTCTGGTTTTTGGCCCTTTTCTTTTTCTTTTTGATTTAATGGTTTTTGCTCTGTTTTTCTTTTTAAAGTGGTTCTGTGGCCTTGTTACCTGGGAAATCATCTTAATTCCCCCTCCCAAGTGGCTCATCATCCTAAAAATTTTTCCAAGATCATGTCACTCCACTTCTTGACCAAACCCTAATTTCTTTTTCTCAGGAATATTCATTTTCCTATTAAAGGAATAATCCTGTCCGCCCTAGGTTGTGAAGCAACCCATATTTTTGTCCATCTAAAAATTCCCAAATAATTCTCATAATTTCTTTGGGTCATATATTGCTCACATATACCCAAACTTTACTGTCCTAGCCCAAGAATAATTCCCCACTAATTATTCTTCATTTCTGTCCAGAGGGGCACTTTGTGAAGGAAGTGCCACATATCATTTCCTGATTGCTCCCAAACCTTTTGGTCACTCTCTTATGTCCAAATAATTGCCTCATGCCAAAATTCAACTTTATTTGCCTAGCCAATCTTCCTCAGCAAATTTTCAAACTTTCTGTCAGACAGAAGGCATTGTGAAGGAACTAGCTAGGGTTATCCAAATGAGTTGAAATTTTGCACACTCCTTCATGTGCTCATATAATTAGCCTCCTCCAAATTTCAGACCCATCCAATCCACTATGTGAGCCCAGATCCAAATCTTAGATTCTGGTCAGATTTTCAATTTGTGAAGCAAATATATTTTGTATTGCTTCAATTGAGCTGAAACTTTACCAGGACACGCTTCTACCTATGTCAACTCCCTCCACCAAGGTTTAGCTCAATTAGTTAATCCAATTGCCCTTTGCAATTTTTCCAACTTTCTGTCCAGAATGAAGCTTTGTGAAGCAAGTGCCACTTTGGTATTTCCAAATGGCATGAATTTTTACAACAGCTTCATATCATCATATAACCCCTCTCTACCAAATTTTAGCTCATGAAAATCAAGTATGTGAGTGTATCATCCAAATCCCCAATTCTGGCCAGTTTTGCACTTTCTACAGCAACCTTCATCTAAAATCCTCCTCTTAGTCTGATTCTTGGTGATCAACATCACCTTAGTGTGTGATCATCATCACACAAAATATTTACCACGTTACCAAGCTGGTTTAACCGCAACAAGTTACAAACACCTTCTTACTGAATTACTTTGGAGCTGAGTGCAAATATCTTCTTTTCCCCTGGACCGATTTATTTCCTCATTGTGACTGAGGACACCACGTTCTATCTACTGGACATGGTCGGCCCGAACAGAATGCGCCGTTTGCGCCAGTTCCCGTGGTGATCACGCTGGCATCACGCACAGGGCAAGCTCTGGCTCGGTCCGGCCACTGTGCTCGTCTCCTCCCTCCTCGTCTCGACCTCCATTCATGTCCTGGAGCTCGCCCGTGCCCGACTTCCTCACCCTGCGTCGCTGCTTCGTCATTGTTCGCCTTAAATGCGTCGCAAATGCCATGCCCGTGCCATGTCCAGCCTCTGGTAGTGCAAACGAGGTAGCTTGTGGCGCTGGCGATACGGGACTCCAGTCGGAGCATGTTAATTGCAGTTTCGTCACAAACTGGAGAAGCGATAGGGTCCAGACCCGTCTTGACCTTTCCAGTTTCCTCGTCGAAGTCTTGGTAGAATTCTGCAGCCAAAAATTAGTGAGTCGACCGAACAAGATCCGATCGCAAACATCAACACAGTCGGTTTAAAAGAAATACCTTCCAGCGTGAGATAGAGCTTCTTGGCAAGAGTCCTTAGATAAGCTTCCGTGTCATTCCTCTTGCGGGTCGCAGACTCCAGCTTTTCATTCAGGGTAACCTTGTCCTTCTTTAGACTAGTCACTTCACGGTTAGCTTCATTGAGGCAAGATTCAGTTTGTTCACCTCCCCTTCCAGCGTCCCGACTGAAGCAAGCTTCTTGTCTGCGAGAGCAGTTTTATCTTGGGCTGCTTTTTGCGCAGCGGCGAGGTCCGAGTCCTTCTCCAGAGCCAACTTCATTTTCTCTGCAAAAGAAGCAATCGAATCAAACAAGAGATCAAAGAAATATATTGAAAGTCAGTCGATAGCCAGTTACCTTCCATACCAGCAGCTTCGTCTTGAGCTTTCTTCAGATTCTGCTGGGCCAATTCCAAGTCGAGGTTGAGTTGCCTCTGCTTCTCCTCAAGTTCAGCAAACTTGGAAATAAGAGTACAAGACTTCTGCAGAAGGCAAAAGATGGAGTGAATAAAACCTAAAGAAGTTCGCTTAGACCCCAGCCGACTGCACACAGTCGACTGCGGTCTCGGGGGCTACACCCAGCGGGTGCACTTGGCGTGCCCCCACTGATTAAGACCCAACTCGACCAGTCCGCCCGGACCAAGTCAAAAAAAGCTGTTCAGGCCACAGTCGATTGCCAGCAGTCGACTGCGGTCTCGGGGACTACACCTAGTGGGTGCACTTGGCGTGCCCCCACCAGTTCAGATCCCACTAGACCGGTCCGCCTGAGTCGAGTGTAAGAAAAAAAAGAGGGTAAACTCAGACCCCAGTCGACTGCCAGCAGTCGACGGCGTTCTCGGGGACTACACCCAGTGGGTGCACTTAGCGTGCCCCCATCGATTCAGATCCCACTCGCCCATACCGAGTGGAAGAACGCAACTATCAAAGACAACAAAACACCCAGTGGGTACTCTGATTCAACGCAAACAACAAGAGATTGTGTAGAAGAAAATTTTTCGGGTAGCATATCCTCATAGAACAAGAGCAGTCGGAAAGTCTACTCACCTGGACATTGGCCCGAAGAGCAGCGCTGACGTCGTAGGCAGCCTGGCTATTCTCATGCACCGTCTTCACCCGCTCCATCATCACGTCAGCCTGTCGGATGGCTTCCGCAGCCGCTTCCGACTGGTTGTCCGGGACGGGGTAGCTGGTGAAAAAGAGAGCAGACGACCCAGGTGTGGCAGCTTGGAGCTCTGTGGCGTGGAGTTGGACGACTGAAGGAATCACAGGTGCAGTCGACGGTGTGGGGTGCTCACTCGACAAGGGTGCAGCGAAGGTCACAGAGGCCCTGCCCGCGTCTTCAGGTTGACGGATGGGTGGTGTTGTTGTTGGCACTTGCTGAGACATCTTGCTAGCTGCTACCTTCTTGCTCTTCCTGGGCTTAAGAGCCACATCTTCACCGTCATCTAGAAGATCGATGACGTTGGGTGGAGCTGCAAGACAGATCATTCGACCCCAAGTGAACCACTAGAATGCAATCGACCAAGGAATCAAGAATAAGATCATAAGAGTTTCTACCTGGGTTAGAGGTAACCGCGTCTTCCATCTCCTCGTCTCGGTACTGGAGAGAAGAGGTTCCTGACATAGCAGCACTGCAAAGACCCGCTTCCAGTCGGTTACGTCCTGTTACTTGAGTCGACGAAAAGAACAAGTCAGATGATTACCCGGAGATAGTAGGGACGGTCACTTTGATCTTGGGCAAAGCTTTTGGCAGTTTGGAGGAAGTGGCTTTTGGCGCTTTCGGCGCCAGAGGCGGCACAACTTTGGGCTGCTTCGGAGCCTTCTCAATCGGCGTTGGGGAAGACGTCCTGGGATGCTTCGAAGATTGCCCAATCGGCGCGGCCACCAGGCCCGGAGCGCTTGCCGGGTCATGAGCGTGTTTGGATCTCCTCTCCCTGCGAGGAGGCGAGTCGACCTCTTCATCATCAGTCGATTCGTCGCCCTCCTTGTCCTCCTCGGCATCCGAGTACCCTTCGCAGCTCCCGCCCCCGCTCGCTCCTTCCTTGACGTCTTGCTCCTGCACTCCGTTGGGCATTGAGTACATGTCGATGAGGGCCTGAAAAGACAACGATCAAAAGAAATTCAGTCGACCATCAACAAGATGTCACGAAGTGAATCGGAAAGATACTTGATAAAACAAAATCATACCTGCTCCGGCTGACGCAAGTGGTCGAATGGAATCACCCTCCTAGTCCCCCGAGGGTTGTCTTTGTTGCTGGTGATCCCCATCAGCTACTTCTCCAAGGTGTCCTTGCTGACGTCCTCCGGGTGGATCCGAGTGGAATCCTCGAGCCCAGAGTACATCCACATCGGATGATCACGTGCCTGAGGCGGTTGGATGCGTCGACCGAGAAAGACCTCCAGCAGGTCCATCCCGGTCACCCCGTCGCGGACGAGTTGGACGACCCGCTCGACCAGCACCTTGACCTGCGCCTTCTCTTCTGGAACCACCTTCAGGGGGGCGGGCTTCTCCACTCGAGCCAAAGAAAAGGGAGGAAGTCCAGTCGACTGACCCGGGGTCGGCTGTTTCTTGCAGTAAAACCAAGTCGACTGCCAGCCCCGGACCGAGTCGGGAAGGATCATTGCTGGGAAGGTGCTCTTGCTCCTCATCTGGATCCCCAGGCCCCCGCACATCTAGATCACTTGCGTCCTCTCATCACTCGGATTGGCCTTTTTGACTGACTGGGAGCGGGAGGTGAAGATGGGTTTGAAAAGACCCCAGTGCGGCCGACAGCCCAAGAAATTTTCACACATCGACACGAAAGCAGCCAGATAGACTATGGTGTTTGGAGTGAAATGGTGGAGCTGAGCCCCAAAGAAGTTCAAAAAGCCCCGAAAGAAAGGATGGGGAGGCAGTGAGAACCCGCGATCTACGTGGGTGGCGAGGAGAACGC
Organism: Triticum aestivum; assembly: GCF_018294505.1. Lineage (NCBI taxonomy): Eukaryota > Viridiplantae > Streptophyta > Magnoliopsida > Poales > Poaceae > Triticum > Triticum aestivum. The sequence continues at coordinate 729,748,413 of NC_057812.1, forward strand.
ACTCACCCTCCCTTGGCTGCCGCTCGGTCTCGTTCCCCGGGAGCCGTGCTGACTTGTGGGGGGTCTGTCCCCCCTCCACCAGGTCGTCGAGGTCGTCCTGGCTGATCGTCGAGCAGATCCAATCGCCCTGGATCTAGCCCGGGGGCAGGCCGGATCTCGACGAGGATCCGCCCCGGCTGGTCCGCTTGCCCTTCACCTTCACGCTCGCCTTCTTCGCGCGCTCCAGCGCCACCGTCTTCTCTTTCCCCATGGCGACGGATCGAGTTCGAGCGAGGGTCCGGCGACGAGAGCAGAAGCGGGCGTGGCGGAGAGGTCGGGGGAAGAAGAAAAGAGAATGGGAGCGCACGGGGCAGAGGCCTGGTCCGGTGCCTTTTATAAGGTCGTTCCCCGAGTGACTGACTGGTGGACCCAGACGATCTAAACAAATCTCGCAACAGCCGCGCGCACAGTACGTGGCGAAAAAGGTGGTGCGGAGATCGAGGAGACTTGCCTAATCCATCCCGATTACCATGGTCTCGCCTGTCTGGCGCTTCCCAAAATTCGAATCCCGCGAAATCCGCGGAGAGCAGAGCAACTTGCCAGACTAAAGGCAAACGCCCTCTACATTATCATTCGGAATTCTACCATGAAAATTCACTCGACAAAAACCAAGAATGGACCAAGGCGATTGAAAAAGGAGTCGACATCGTCTCCTCAATTCATTGTTCCAGAATAAGACATACTCATAGCACAAAGAATGAGTCGGAAGTGTTCCCACCTCCTTCCTCACTCAAACCCTGATCCATTCGGGGGCTAATGATGAAGCTATGTACCCAGGGTAGGGTCATGGATCTGTCCAACTACCCTCCCCAAGGACATCTCTACAAAGAATCAGAAGCAGTCAAAGAGAAACCATCATCCACTCAACCATGAAGATGATGTTCACTCGACCACCTTGAAGACACTCGACCACCAGAAGATGAGAAGCCCTTCACTCTACAACGGTAGGGGTTTAAACCATAGCTTTATGGGCATTTATAGCACTTTACTTCGGACGTTACCAGTAACACTCCTCCTTTATGAACATTGAACCCGGTGTAACGGAGGGAAGCTGGGGTCCTGGCGTACTCTATATAAGCCACCCCCTCCTCTGGGACAAGGGTTCACATCTTTTGTAAACTCACACCCACATATAATCCAGTCGACCGCCTCAGGGCACCGAGACGTAGGGCTGTTACTTGCTCCGAGAAGGGCTTTAACTCGTAAAACTCGTGTGTACAACTACTCCATAGCTAGGATCTTGCCTCCTCATACCTACCCCCCATTCTACTGTCTGTCTTAGACCCACGACACCCGCCGCCAAGTCCCGCCTGCGTCCTCCTGTCAAGCGCCGGGACGAACGACATTAGCTCCTCCTCGCCTCATCCACGTCGACGGGAGCCATGCCTTGGACCTTTGAACCCGTGCCAAGCCCCTCTCCATCAACCCCGCGCACCGTCGCGAAACTTTACTGATGTTTTCCCCTGGCAAATGAATGAACACCTCCACTGGAGCCCCACACCGTACTACCTTCGAGTGCAGCTGGGTTGTGGACCATCTTGAACGCCATCGCCGGGACTCGCTGTTGCCAAGTTCATTTGTATCACCCTCACTTGACCGGAGATCACGCTGGCATCACGCACAGGGCAAGCTCTGGCTCAGTCCGGCCACTGTGCTCGTCTCCTCCCTCCTCGCCTCGACCTCCATTCATGTCCTGGAGCTTGCCCGTGCCCGACTTCCTCACCCTGCGTCGCTGCTTCGTCATCGTTCGCCTTAAATGCGTCGCAAACGCCATGCCCGTGCCATGTCCAGCCTTTGCCCGCCATTAAAGCTTGGTCGGGAGCTCGCTCGTGAGCTATAGAGCTCTCCCCCGCGCCTATATAAGGACCCCCGAACCCCTCCGCAGCTCATTCATCCCTCCCCCATCTCATTTTCCCTCTGTAGTCTCCATATCACGCCGGAGTTCGCCTCTGTCCTCCATAGCCACCTCGGTCTCGGCTTGGTTCCAACCAACCCGAGCCTCCTCTCCTCCTCCCACCACATCCACCGAGTCCTCCTCGTTCCACTCATCCGCCCCACCCACTTGCCCCCTCGCCGGAGTGCCTCCTTCACCGGAGAGCACCACAGTCGACCCGCCCTGTCCTCCTCGGTGCTCCTCTGCCCCCGCGTCCTCCTCTCCTTCTCGGTGGTCGCCTCCTCTATGGATCGATGCGCCAGGCACCGCCGCACCCGCCGGTGGCCTTGGTCGGGCGGGAGACGGCCGGAGCAGCCCGGGCCCCTTGCCGGCGTCGCCCCTCCCTTGCTCCTCCTCTGTCTCGATCGGGACAGAGAGAGGAGGAAGAAGACGAGGCCCGCGCCCCCTCCTCCTGCACATGGACCCCGCCCGACCCCACGTGTATGTGACCCCAGCCCCGGGCCCGCGTGTTTTAAGTGGAAGCGTAATTGAAGAATACGTTTCACTTTTCCGAAAGCGTATTCTTAGTCTGCTTCTGCCAAAATTGCGCTTTCCCTTTCAGGAAGCGTATTCTTCTCTTCTGTAGCTTAAAATGCGTTTTCACTTTCCAGGAAACGTATTCTGCCGAAGGCGCTTTCAGTTTTTGCCTCCATGGACTTGTTTGTTGAAGTTTTATTCATAGATTGGTCCCTGGTGTTCAACACCTCATAACTCCGCAACCGTAACTCCAAATGAGGTGAATCCAAAGCCCACTTATTCGTTTCGTCGAGCTCGTTCTGTTGTTATTATTTTTCATTATGTTTCAACATACTAGAATTGAACATTTTACCCCTGCCCTTAATCAGCCCCTCTGAGAGAGAACGTTTTCCGGTGATTTTTTCTGCGAGCTCCTTGCACTTTTTCCCGATGATTTCTTCCACCCCAGGCAAGCCACACCCTCCAGTTGCATGATTGCAATGCAGTGACATGGTTTATTTATTTGAACTTGTTTAAAATATTGCATTAGCTATGTATGGTTTGTTCATGGCATTTCTCGAAGTATTGTTTGATCTTGAAGTTGCCATGATATTTCTTGGAGTTCTAGGACTTATGTTTTGATAATTATGTGGATGACATGTGCCTTTGGATTCTGAGTGGCTATTATGATTATTTTCATGATGGTATCTGGTATTATTTTGGAGTATTACTTTGGATATCATGTTGCCTTTGGATTATTAGTGGATAGTGTTATTTTCATCATGATGCTAAGATAAGATTATGTTTTGGAGTATGAGGTTGGAGATGATGCTTGCATGTGGATCATAGTTGGATAGTTAGTTCTGGATATTTCAGTAGTAGTTTTATCGTTCTTGGATTCATCATGATAGTAGCGTTATGATGTCCACGGAGTACTTTGATAAGACTATATTAAGCTTTGGAATATTTGTTGGATATTGCTATGACTTGGATTATAGGTTGATAGATGATATTGGAGTATCAGTTAATACTGTTATATTTTCGGGATAAATTACGTCATTAAGTTGGTCAGGTGCCACTGAACCAGGCTTTTCCAATGTAACCACATTTTCCTTTTATGGGAAAGCCCTAACTGGGTCTATTGTCGTGCCTCTCGCCGGTGCCTCCAATGAGGGAAGGTTATGGGCACATGCTACCCTAATCAGGTAGGCGGACATAAGCCTTGTGTGCCCGTTGTTGTTGTTGTACCCGGGTGGTCCCTGTTTGGGACCGTTTTATGTCTTGGCCACGACGATGGCCATTGGTGCCTTTGGTAGGCATGGGGCCACCCAGGACGTAGCCCCAAAAGGGGTGTTAGTAGGAGTGGCCGGGAGAGTGTCATGGCAGTAGGTTGGTTTTGTCGGAACACCGTTGGTCCACCCGAATGGGAGTGTGAGGCCATGGGTTCCGTGGTGTGGGTAAAGTGCGCTACCTCTGCAGTGTGTGTTTGTTTACACTATCGATAGCAGCGTCCCCGGTCGTGGGCATGGGTTCGTACTAGGTCACACCGTTCGATCAACACTCACATGACGGAATGACTTATAGGTGATTTATATGTTGATATTTTGAGCAGTACAGATTGGCAGGATGTTGATGATGATGTTGGAGACCAAGTGATGGTCATGGTAGTGATCGCAGGAAAGATCACCGTTTGAGACCAAGTGTTGGTCATGTTTGTGATCGCCGGAAAGATCACCGTTTGATACCAAGTGTTGGTCATGGTTGTGATCGCCGGAAAGATCACCGTTTGGTTTTGATCATGAGGTGATCGAGATGGTATATTGCTTGGCCGGTTAGCCAAGAGAGATATGGTTATGGAGATATGAGATGGTGATTTATCAGTGTTGTATTAGTTTCATACCATGCCTAGTAGTTGCTTCACCATGGTAGTTGTTAATTAATTAACCTGCTAATGCTGTGTTATTGTCTTACCTTGATGTTTATGGTTGTTGTGAGCTTACAAGTACATTCAATGTACTGACCTGGCGTGTCATGCTAGATTGCAGGTGATGCCATGATTGCTTGATTGTTTGTCGAGGTTGCCGTGCATGCAAGCTAGATCGTGTCCCAGCCAGAGTCCCTGCGGAGTGGAGTTCACCACCTTCATCGTTGTTCCGCTGCTAGAAGTATTCCGCTGCTATGAGTTGTTCCACTACTAGCGTAGAGCAAGTGAAGTATCGCAGGCGTAGTGTCGCCGTGCTGATGTGCCTCTTTGTAACATTAGACCCTTGTATTATTATTCTTGTAATAAGAGCTGATTTGTTCTATGTCAAGCAGTGTCGTATTCCAGAGACTTCTCCTCGATCTCTGGGCTGGAATACGGGACGTTCCAGTTTCTCTGAGCCGGGGTGCCATAGCGCTTGGTACCAGAGCAGGTCTGGTTGTAGGACGCCCTAGTCAGCGCGAGTGGTAGAAATCAGTAGAAATCGGTAGTTTAGAGTCTGGATTGTTTATTGCATTTGGTTGCTGCATATGTTTGTTGCATAGCTTGCATATAGCCTTAGTATTTGTTGCTAACGGTTTATCTGGTGAGTGTAGCTGGCATCGGTTCGGATCCACTACAGCTCAGCCTTTGCATTTCTCCAGTTTTATTTTCTTGCCTGTTCTTTGGTGTTTGGCGTCATTTCTGTCCTAGCAGGGTGATGCCGAGTGATCCCGACACTGTTTGCAAGAATGGTGCTCAGGTATCGCACCGATATCTTTCTTTCAGCTCCGCCCATCGTTTCGGTGATAGACATGCTACTACCCCGGATCGTCCTTTTTTTTCTTGTCGTGTTGGCAACCCTTAATGGTCTTAGTCATCAAGAAAGGGCAATGCCAGCAGACTCAGTTTCCCCGCTATCCTTATTTCTTGGACGAGTACAGATATTTTCTGTTCGCTTGATAATAATGTGGCAACGACATTTGTGTCCTGCTACCTGGTTACCAAGTACATCCTTGCCTCCGAGCTAGTCCAGGTTGCTACCTGGCTAAGCTAAAACTTGGTGTAGCGCTGTTTACACCAATTCTTCCACACATTTATTCGTCTTCGTGCACATTGTCACAGCATGCTAGATCGTAGAACCGGAGATCCCGCGAGATTTGTGTGCTTAAGTAGGCATGCATATTGTGTGACTAGCAGTAATATGTGACACTGACTGTGTCTGAATTGATTGTTGTTGTGTGCTTGAGTTTTCTTTTGATTCTTTCTTTTGGGCCTCGGTGTTACATTATTCCCCTATAAATTGTTGCTCATAAACCGACCCCGGATCCGAAGAATCAGCAAGGAGTTCAAATATTTGGAAACTCAGCTAAATAGAATGGAATTCTCAGCCGACTGCAGTGAAATGGGGAATATCTGATTTTGAGGGTGATAATCAATTTTTGTATTATTGTGCACTCCTCACAATAGTACTGATAACTCAAGTCTACATCAGTACAAAATCCTCACAGCAGTAATGATCAAGTCAGCAGCAAGACAAGTCATGTACAAACTCAACGTTATATTTTCAGTCAAAGGTATGGATCACATACAAAATTTTGGCTCAGCAATGCATGATGCTTGAAATATGTTATCATCCGAAATAAAGTTAGAATGTGATATGCTCAAGAAAGACGACCAAACAAATTTTCTCATGCAAATAATCAGCCATAGAATATCATGGGCGTGTGTGTAGATTTCAGTCTGCATATTAGTATGAAGATCTGGATGTAAGGAACTCAGTCTTCTTTCACATGCTATCAGAAGAAATTTATGATGCAAGGCTCCTCAAATTTCCTCAGCATGATATGTGAACAGTTTCCGGCCCAAGATACCTCGTCTTTCTCAGCAAGATACCCCGGTAAAAGCTTCTGATAGACGGAAATGAATTTTTTTCTCAACAAGCAAACTCGTGGAGAAGCTTCTCAAGTA
>NC_057812.1:729756212-729756788 GCF_018294505.1 Triticum aestivum
AGGTGTGGCCAAGTTATTTCAGTAAGGTATCCTGCCAAAGAAAATCATGAACGTTAAAGGGTGAGACTGACAGCAAAGGTATGATGATTTTTGCACAACCATCAGGGTCCGGATACCCAAATCAGTTGGAGGCCATAATTCCATATGGAGCCACAAAGGCATGCCCTCACAGGATTACTCTATTTTACAAGGACTTCATATCCTGCTGACCCGCTTGGAATGGTTAGTGTGGAAAAATACAAATAGGTATACCGACAAAATGAGAAAGTCAAAGGCTGAACAATCAGCTCAGACCCGGTATACTCACTGACGGAATCAAGTACACGGTCAGTCTGTCAAGAAAAACAATTAATTGTCCGTCAGCCCCTGTCAGGCTAGTCTCAAGATGTAAATATTTGAGGTATGACACATCTATAACTCCATACCCTGTTATATTGCTCCTGACAAAAGGCACTCAGATCTTTGGTACATATCTCACGCTCGAGCCAAAGAAATAAATTAAAATCAGTACCAACTATGAGTAGTCAGATCCCGTCAGAAGATGGCCCTGATTAATTCTTAGCATTTATTGAAACC
>NC_057812.1:729757662-729781833 GCF_018294505.1 Triticum aestivum
GGCCAGGAGCGAGCAACACATAAACGTATAGGCTAAAGAGTAGGCCGCCGGGCTCGTCAGAGGCGCACATGTACCCGGCGGACTACTCATCTGACGATGCAAGCACAACACGATGATGATGGATGGAGCTGTCACACAAGACCCCGGGAATCGTAAAGATGCAGCAAACCTCGGCGCCATCGTTGTAGGATCGTCGTGTCCACATCAAGCTCTCCAACATAGATGTCCAGAGTGCGCCAATGACGCTGCCCACTACCTGCTACGTCCACATGCCATGACTTCGGACGACGATGCCCGGCCATGCACGGTCACGCTGGAGTTGCTTCACCAACTTGAATCTCGAGCGAAACACTTCACCACACGTAGGGCCTAATGCGTTTTTCAAGACCGCCTTTGACCATTGACAAGATTAATAGTACACGAGATGTATAAAGTGAAAATTATATCACTGGAAGCTTCTTTCACATACGAATTTGACGGTATGCTTTGTGTAAGTTGCTTGTCATATATTATTGATCTAACATTTGGTCAAATTTAGCCTCGCAAAACGCATTAGGCCCTATATAGATGGAAGGAGGGAGTAGCTAAAGGCTCCTGGCCGCCCTACTTGCACTGCCTGGGAATGGATGGAAAGAAACGCCAGCGGCATTTGTCGCTTGACATTAAATATGTTACAAAAAATCTAGAAATTTATTAACCAAATATTCTCCCATTCTAGAGATTTTAGCATACGGTTTAATAATAACTGCCTACTATTTGTGTTTGTACCTCAATCGGTTATGGGGTTTGGCTCGTCTGCAGTTAAGTGTTTACTATACAGGTGCAGTAGCATGTACGATGGGCCGTCACCATGGTTGGTAGATCTAACGAGGGGACAATCAGACATGTGCAAGAAAGCTAAAGTGCAAATAACACCGGGTGGAAAGTTCAAAGTCTTTCTAAAGCTGTGAAGGAGGTGTTGGCTACAATTGTCTTGCGCGATGCACCGACCTACACTATGAGCTGCTTCTAGTAACCAAAGAATATGTGTCGGAACCCGACTTCTGTTTCTTTGAAGTCGTGGTGGGGAGGTACAAATGGTGGAAGGGAACGTGCATTGGGTGGCTTGGGACAAAATGTGCTGAGCAAAAGAGAGGGAGGTATGGGTTTCAGAGATTTTGGGGCATTCAATCAAGCCCTAGCTACTAGAAAAACAAGGATGGGGAATTCTTATGGTGCCTCAGCCGCTATGAGCTAGAGTGCTTAAGGCCGGATATTTCCGTCAAGGAGATTTCTGGGTGTCGAGATGCTCGAATGGCTTTTTTTCCACTTGGAGGAGCATCCTCTTCAGAAAAGGATCTTGTACGTATGGGGTTAATCTGGAGAACTAGAAATGGTTTTGTATTAATATTGCACACAATGATTGGATCACAACAGTTGAGTACCTGAAAGCACAAGTTGTTAGGCACACGCAACAAATCAGCCATGTCAACGACTTACTAAATTCGCATGGGACCAGCTGGGGGACGAGCGTAAATTGGTTGTTGTTTTTACTCCCAAAAATGTTCATGCCATTTAGCAGATTGCCATTGGTGGACCAGAGATTATATAGCGTCGAATTTCACTAGGAATAGACAGTTTACTGTTTGCTCTGTGTATCATCTTTGCATGACACAAACTTGGTGGAAGGTGTGTCGGGCAGGGCCCTCTTCGTCCGTGCATAGCCACATCGGATGGCTTGCTCTTTAGGGATGCCGAGGTGCCTATTAAAGTGAAGGTTTATGTCTGGATAATGCTTAAGAATGGATTGGCAGTGGGGGAACAGCTGCACCATAGGACTATCAAAGAAGGGGTGCTGTGTGTGGCTTGTGGATACGGTGACTCTATTGCACCATTTCTGGAGGTGTCATTATTCCAAGGTATTCTGGAGATGCCTACAATCAGATATGGGTGCTAGTATTATGGCGCCACGGTCGAGCATCGACACCCACAGTGACTTGGCTGGATGATTGAGGGATTGGTTGGGTCAGGCATAGGAAAACGCAAAAAAAGGTTGATCACTAATACATATCCAAAATTCTCAAAAAAAAAAACTAATACATATCCAAATAGTACTAACCAACAAAATTGAATCATCACTGACCTGCTAGTGGCCTATCAGTGCCTCTGGGTAAGTTGTGACTTTGACACCAAAGATGGCCATCCTGGCTTGTCAGTGATAACTCTTCATTACAGACAACTAGTCCGTTAGTGATAATAGTTCATTGCAGGTTGAATTTGCTCCGTTAATTTTATTGCTTGGCTATATTCATGTTGGTACCAACAACATGTTGGAACCGAGAATCGACGAACGATTAGACAAGAACACGAGGAGATGAATTTTGCCGAGCGACAAACGCCCGCGGCGATGGATGCCCCGCCAGCGACGAACGCCGTTGTTTCTGCTTGTATTCCACTCGGCTCAAACCGAACAAACTGGATACATGGTGCTTATAAAGACCCAACCAATGCACTGCCGAGAGCAACAAACTCCAGCCAGGTCTCATGCGCACGTACGCACGATCCACACGAACCGGCCTCCAAGCTACCTGCTCCTCCACTACCTACACATGCAACTAACTGCGACGGCCACGAGCGTACACACACTCGCGATGCACGCAACACACCAACACACCCGCCGTGGCATGGTTTATCCTAACACAACACACGCAAATGAAAATTTTGGAAACACATGAACAGAATACGCATGCGTACATCATTCATTTGGGGAAGTTGCTTTCCATAGAACATAAAATGTACAATTTCACACTTCACAACCAACATATATCTAGAACATAGATACTTCTACCACACTACAAAGAGTTGTCTATCCATCTAGCAACTTAACAAACTAGGAAAGGAACATACATATTGCCTCGATAAAGGATGTTGGAGTACCGCCTCCCTGGGGACTTCACGAGCGAGAGAGCTCTCCATGCATTCCATTTCCGGCTGGGGTGCCGCAAGGGCCTCTCGGAGGCTCTACACGCCATCCAATCTTCCTGGACGGGGTGCTGCCGCGCAACCCAGCTGGGAAGTCCATGATGGGTGGACCGCGGGGTGCGGCCGGGGCCAGCGTCGTTTGGCGGCTTCAAGGAAAGAGAAAGGACTTAGATACTTCAACCACATTAGAAAGAGTAGTCTATCAATCGAGCCACTTCACAAACCAACATATATATGGAACATAGATACCTCCACCACATTACAAAGAGTAGACTACCCATTGAGCCACTTAACAAACTTGACAAAGGACATGCATATAAAATTAAATATGCCTAAACTACTCATAATCTCGAGTAGTCTATCTGTCGTGCCTCTTAGCAAACTAACGAGCTCTCCATAGGAAGGAGATGATGAGAATATTTATCTCACCAATCTATGTCAAATCCAATGGCCAGTGTAGCAAGTACCGATGAAATCGGTCGGTGCTTGCACCAACGGGTAAATTTGTAGCACCACTCACCATCTTCATTTGCATAGTGCAACCAAAATAAAACTCTGCATAGAACAAATACTGGCATGACAAACACATAAGATATTCATCGATCTAGTATTTCAGATCAAATTCAAGCAAACTTTAAGAAATAAGAAATTAGTTAACCTTGTACTTGACTTAAGCAGTGGTGTGTTTACAAAGGACAAAACACTCGGAGTATCGCCCTTCCAACTACTGGCAAAAATGGCAAATATTTTCTGTGTGCAGTGCAACTAAATGGATATCTGTTTGAACACAATAGTTGTTATATAGTTTTCAACTTACATAGTGATCCATAAAAGGCATAATTGCTTTGTTCAAGAACATATAAACCTCAGATAACGTAAGTAATCTTATTCTCCACATCAAAGACATTACTCCTTTGATTAGAATAAGTTAATCAACGTAAGTTATTCTTCAACACATAGTAGTCAAAGCATGGCGTGCCTTAGTTGTGTGTGAAGGTAACAAGTTTCATCATCTGCCTACTAAGAAGTGTATATTGCTACACCATCAGAATAGTTGCACTGAACTCTAAATTCTTAACAGATTTCTACAAAGAAAGAGCTAACACTACAAAAAAAATCTATAAGTTAAAATGCATCAAGCCCTACAAAAAATTGGTTGAAATACATCAACCCCTGTAGATTTCTATAACCAAATACATGAACTAACCCTACAAAATTACATCCACACGAAGGTTAGTCACACAGAAAAGCCTAAATGTTCTATAATGTAAGAAGAAGCGAAGCTCACAACCATGATCGCCATCACGACTAAATTAAGAGCAAGGCAGGAGTATCGGGTATACCACCTCACATGACGGCGTGGGAGACCTGGTGTCCAACAGCATGGTGGATTTGACAGAACCAGAGATGCCAGACGGAGGCTATGCCTCCACGACATTTGGTGCTATGCCTGACAAGAGAGCGCCACTCAGGAAGGCGTGTGAGCGGTCATGGATGGACTAGGTGGCTGCGGGGACTTCAGATAGTGCGCCATTGTAAATGATCCATGACCGGGCATAGTGCAATCTCACAGGAGAGGGGCTCGCCAACGGTGGTGAGAGTGAGGGAATTGGCATGGAGAAGATCTAAAACGTGTACAACACAACTCTTACCGGTGAGAAAATGAAAGCGACTATTTTGCTACAATAACTTTGGCAGGTCAAATATGGCAGCCGTAGTGACAAATATCCGTTAACTTTGGACATCGGAACACACTATCACTGACCGATCAATTTCAAACCCGTCTCTAATAAGCATGCAGTACAGCTCAAAATACCTCATCACTGATGCACCTTGGAAGACGCATCAGTGATCATGCTTTTCACTGATGCGTGGGCAGTGGTAGGTCAGCAATGCAGGGTCAGTGCTATTCTTATCTGTACTAGTGGATTGTGCAAGGCTTCTATCATATCTGACTTGTGAAGAACAATGTGAGTTACACTAGTAAAATAAGCAGATCGGTGGCCGAAAAAACTATCTTTCATGTGGAGCAGTGGCAACAGGCACACCAACAGTAGGACATACAAGTCCAGGCTCAGTGGCAGGAACGATGGCATCTGCCAGAGCATGGGCGGATCTAAGGCAATGCTGGTGGCGTATGGGCTAATAATCAAGAGAGAGGTGGAGAGGCGGTCCTGAGAGGCCATCGAAGGGAGTTTGTTGTTGGCCCATGCGCTTTTACCCTCTCTAGCAAAACGTAGAGTGGCGGAGTTACAAGCATGTTGTTGTGTCCTTGCACTAGAGAATCGTCTTGGAGACGGACTGCAAGATGGTGGTGAGCAAGCTCGACTCTGAAGGGAAGGACCGATCACCCCATTGTCATTGTCCGGTGGTTGAAGAAGTGAAGGGCATGCTCCAAACTTCTATTGAGTCCAAGATCACTTGGGTTCATAGAGAGATGAATTGTATTGCCTATATCTTAGCTGATGAAGGTTGTCGGCATGAATTGTGAAAAACATGTACTAGGACCGTTTTGAACTCTGGCACTGCCAAGAACTCTGAATACAATGGCAACCATTCTATTTAAAAAATGATTATTTACAGGTATCTTTCCTTATCAATAAATCGAGTTTAAAGAAATTCTGTTTAAAATAGGAGCAAGCTGATTACCAACGTACTTATTTTATTCCGTACCTATATCTTAATGCATGGCTATAATAAGATGATATATTTTTCATCAAAAAATTGCATGTATTACATAAATTGACTAAGGAACTAAATCATGACTAGTAATAGTACTCCCTCCCAGACAAATAGATGCACTACCAAATAGTAGGTATATCTTTGTTTCTAAATATAAGAATATTACTATTAAATACTAGTAAACCAAAGATATGTTTAATAGTATAACAAAGATACACCTAAAATATAAGAATATTTAATAGTAGTATACCGAAGATATTCTACAATTAAATACGATTACCTCTGTTCCAAAATATAAGAATATTACTATAAAATATTGTGACCTCTGTTCTAATATTTAGCAATAGAGATAATATTATTTAGTAGTGATATATCTTTATTCCTAATTAAATATAAGAATATTACTAATAAATACTAGTATCCCAAAGATATAGTATTTCATAGTATACCACCAACAATTAAATACTATTTCCTCTGTTCCAAAATATAAGAATATCGCTATTAAATACTATCTCCTCTATTCTTATATTTAGTAATAGAGATAGTAGTATTTAATAGTAGTATATCTTTGTTCCTAAATATAAGAATATTACTATTAGATACCAGTATACCAAATATATATTTAATATTCTGCCAAAGATATACAAAAAATATGAGAATATTTAATAGAAATATACCAAAGATATTCTAGTATTAAATACTAAGTAGTATTAAATAAATAAATTTGTAGTTCCACACGCAGCCCCCACCTTGCCCCTTCCGTTTCAGTTCGTCAAAGGCAACACATGCTTCTGCTCCTCGCGTGCTGCTCACTCAAATTCTTCTCATCCTGCTCGCCTTAACCCACACTGCGTGTCTGCTCAACCTATCCACCACAATGTCTAGCTCAGGCGTAAACGCCATACTGCAGCCAACCACGAGGAGCAGAGCAGAGCAGAGCCGCACCCGCCCCCACACCTGCGGCCGCGGTCGCCCAGGGGAAAGGGAAGGTGCTTACGCAACAAGCGCCTGCGCCGGTGGTTTGCAAGCGCAAGTCCAGGAGACGCCGGCAGAAGCAGAAAAGCCCGCCCCCAGCGGCCACCAGAGAGGAGCTGGAATCCCGGGAGTCCCCGGAAAGCCCCTTGAAGGTGCTTGCGCTCCCGGCGCCAGGGGCCCCGCTTGCTCACGCTTTCTCCGATGACAAGATGGTTAGCTGCACAAACTCCCCCCTCTGCTACTAGTGATTTGAAGTTAACCGGTGCCTAATGATTTCAAGTTACTGACAATCTTTAATCTAGTGATGTGAATTAGTACTAGTGCTTAATGAATTACTTGATGTGTATGTGCAAGAATTACGTGCTTGGTATATGTCCTTGGACATTTTAATCATAGCGGTCTCATCTGGCAGATGGACGGGAACGAGATGAAGCCGCTCCAGGGGGTGCCGCCCATGTGGGGGAGCATTGCGGCTTCAAGCTTGGTTGGTAAGTACTCCATCCTGGTTTTCTGTCAGTATCACGGCTGATTTTTTGTCAACATTAGTATTATGATATTGGACTGAAGCTCGTTAGTTCTGTCCATGCTGGATTTTTGGTATGATCTGTATACTGATATTGGATTGAAACTTGTTATCTCTGTCCATGCTAGTTTTTTTGTCATCATTAGTATAGTGATATATTGGACTGAAGCTGCACATATTTTCTTTCCATTAACGTTGGTCGGGCGGTGCTACGCGTCAGTCGGGGCATCCTGGCCACCTTACCCGCCTGATTTTAATCAAATTCCACCTAATTTGTTTTGTCACTAGCTGCGTATACAAACGCGAGCTCCAGAACTCTGTTGCAGCATGGGAGACGTATGAAATGTAATAAGAAATATGCAATGGCTAGAAACATCTCCGTACATTTTTCTGCCACGTTTTATGTGTCAATGAAATTAGTCACAAGCCATCGGAGCTGACACGTGGAGCATTGACTCACACTACACGGTAACAGAGAGAGAGAGGAACCCGTCTTCCTCCATAGCCTCCACAAAACCAGTGTATCCTCCACCCCTCCACCATCGTCGCAAGAGACTATTACGTCAACCCATCACGACACATGACATCCGTGCCCTGGAGCATTCCTGATGTTCCCTGCGTATCCTGCAAGCATTATCACAGTGTGCCAGCGAGGCGTCGTCCTTGCAACATTGTCTTACAGCCAAGGTAGTTGATGCGGCCACAATGCTCACCCCTTTGTTTCATGGGCCGTGGCTTGTGGCACTGGTTGTCGGATAAAATACACGCCGTGAGAACCTGTGGTTTCACTACAGCGATCTATGCAACTTAGGAATTGTTGTGACGGCCCCTACAAAACTGGCGATGGTGCGACCATTGCCCAGCAACACCGGCCGCAGTTGTAGTACAGATGAGAAGATGGTTGTAGTTTGCAGCACCATGAGCAAGCACTGTCTTGCAACATCAGCTATCAGGCTGCAACACCGATGAACACCCTCACTACCTTGAAATGTCATGTGCTTTGGACGATGTAGCATAGTGCTCCTCTTTTAACATATAGCGCTGGCTTGTAGCAGTGATGGTCGGAGAGTCGCAGCATCGTTGGGTGGCGGTGCTAGCCCAACACATTGTCATAGAGAAAGTGGAACAAAAGGTGGGTCAGCATGTGGTGGAAATAACGCGAATGGGTATGGTGAAGTGAGAGGAAGACAAATGAGGGGCATCTGGCATGAGAGCGAACTGACTCATTTCCTCCTGAAACCTGTCCGTTGAAAATAATTCCATTTTCTTTTGAGAAACCTCATGAAAACGTTGCAACATGCAAGCATGTCTATACAAAAAATTGTAGATATACAACACATACTCATTAACTGCAACAAATGGGTGAAAAAACACTACGTATATAGGCGTGAACCAATGGATCATCGTCATGCATCTGCCTGCTCTTACTAGGTTACGCCCACCTGTGAGCCTGTGTTGAATTAGAAGGCTGCCTCGCAAGGTCACAAGTGCCTTGTCTGAATAGCCAACAAGACAGGAGCCTCCTGGGTTCTCATTCCTGAAGCTAAGCATAACTCCAACTCCAGACATGCTCAGGGGCTACTGAAGGTGAAATACACTAGGGGTGTCCTCTAAGTGGGAAGCCCGGCAGCAGACCTGCCTCAGGCCCCAAGAGGCCAAGTGGAGGATCGATGCAGGAGGGCAGCTCAGGAGCCCGGATAAAGACCGGGAGAGCGTTTGGGCATGCAAGCTAAGATGGCAGCGGTATGGGATCTGATGGATTCTTTGTAAACCCTAGACCTCGTCACCTATATAAGGAAGGGCTAGGGGTTGTCATTCGCATATACTCACATAGACAGTACGCTTGGTAGCCTTATACTTGATCTGCACTGTAAACCCCGTACATAAGGTGCTCCACCACGAATTAAAATAAGATACAAGACGTAGGGTATTACCTCTCACCGGGGACCCGAACCTGGGTAAAACCCTTGTGCGAACTCCCTTTTGGTACATCCAGAGGCGTTCACCACCCTTCTACGGGTACTGATGGTTTTACATGTCATCACATAATTAAGTTCTGACACATTTTCTCTGGGAGTTGAAAGCAACTCATGGCGTAAGTAGGTGTTGCTTGAAGCACTGATTTTACTAGCACCTCAATTCCCGCCTTTGAGATAACAAGCCCTTCCTATCCAACCACTTTGCCACTTGAGCTTTCTCTAACATGTTTAAAATTTGCTTCGTTTGACCCGCCCACCACGGTTGGGAGCCCTAAATAATGCTCGCTCAATGCATTCGGATCAGTGGAAAAATATTTATAGCAACTTTTTCCTCCTATTTGCTTCCCTTTCCAAAGAAAGCCGAGGATTTTTGAAGATTTACCATTTGTCATGAGGCCCACTCGTAGTCAAAGAGGATCTATTTAAGGTCACAAAGTTTCCATTTGACGCATGAAGAAATACTACACTATCATTTGCAAAAATAAGATGTGCTACATGGGGGGCAGTGCTCCCAAAATATACACCATTGATCTCTTTATCTTTGAGCATTCATGAGCAGCACCGAAAAACCTGCAGCACATAAAATAAACAAATAGGAGGATTGTGGGTCTCCTTGCCAGAGCCCTCTTGATAGTGTAAAAATGACAGAGCACCCACCATTCAATTTGATAATAACCTGGCTGGGGTGCCACACGTCATAATCATCAAGATTAACCTATCTGAGAAACCACCCTCTTATAGACCTTCATCATGTATAGTTTAATTGTGACCATTGGATTTTACTATTCCATGAACAAACATACTTTGCTCCTCCATGTTAGCAGCAAGCCATGCCCGTGATGGCAGCGTTCGCGTTGGGTGCACCAGGGGCGTGCACGGGTGCGCATCGGGCGAGTCGGACGCGGCCGGCTCGGTGGCATGGGTGCATGTAGGTGTGTGTGTGTGTGTCGGGATGGCGCGTGAGCCAGGCTCATGTTCGAGTCCACCGTGCAGGTTAGGTCGTTGCCGAGAGTAGCGGGAGCTCGTTGGGGTGGCCGTTGGACGCCGGCCGCATCGTGCGCATGAGCGTGTCGTGCATGCGGACCGGGCGGAGCGGATCGCGAGCTGGGCAGGCGTGCGTACGTGCCCATGTGGTCTAGCCCAGGTATAAATCCCATGTACTACTGCTTGTTGAGGCGGCCGGGCTGAGTTCGTGCTCAGGAGAAAAGGTGTTCGTGCGCCTGGAAACTTGCCGTGTCCTTGTTCTTCCTTCTCCTTCCTCCTTCTTCTTCTGTTGATCTAGTTCAGAGAGAGAGAGAGAGAGAGGTGCAGCGTGAGAGAGAGAGAGAGGTGGAGCTAGGGCTAGTCGGCAACAACAATTGGTATCAGAGCCACAAGGTTCGAGCGGCAGCCGTGGCGCACGGCGGCGTCCGCGGCGCGCGTGGCGACCGCGGTGGACATGGAGGCCATGGCACGCGGGGAGCGCGTGGCGACCTTGACGCGCGGCGAGTTCACGGTCGTGCGGTGTGATGTCGTGCTCGAGGCTAGCATGGCAGTCGTGGAGACGAGGAGGTCGCGGAGGACCTGCGTGGTGGCGCAGAGGCGCAAGGCAATAAGCGCGGCGGCGACCGTGGAGGCGCTGCACTGCGGTTGATGGCGCAGCGGTGCAGGGCAATAAGCGCGGCGGCGAGTCGGGCGTGACCGCGGAGTGGACCGCTTCGAGGCGCTGGACCTGGTTGCACAGATCGCGTACGTGCGCGGCGGGAGCGCGGGCCGGGAGCGCGGGGACCTGGGGAGTGCGACTACGACGACGCCGGCGTGACGAAGGTAGCGGAGGACTGACCGCGTCGGGGCGCTGGACTCGGGCCGTGGCGACTGCGTGCGCGCGCGTCGTGTGTACGAGCTTGGGAGCGCCGGACATGCTGTGCTGCGCGGTGGAGGCTGTAGCAGCGGCCATGGCGCGACGTCGACGACGAGCCTGACATGTGCAAGGGGCATGGCTTGGGGCGTGAATGTTAGCAGCAAGCCATGCCCGTGATGGCAGCGTTCGCGTCGGGTGCACCAGGGGCGTGCACGGGTGCGCATCGGGCGAGACGCGGCCGGCTCGGTGGCGTGGGTGCATGTAGGTGTGTGTGTCGCGATGGCGCGTGAGCCATGCTCATGTTCGAGTCCACCATGCAGGTTAGGTTGTTGCCGAGAGTAGCGGGAGCTCGTTGGGGTGGGCGTTGGATGCTGGCCGCATCGTGCGCATGAGCATGTCGTGCATGCGGACCGGTTGGAGCGGATCGCGAGCTGGGCAGGCGTGCGTACGTGCGCACGTGGTTTAGCCCAGGTATAAATCCCGTGTACTATGTTGGAACCGCAACCCTCTTTCACTCTCGGCTAAAGATAGAAGAAGACACAAGACATAAAAAATTTCGGGCCGGCGCACGAATACCGCCGCAGGCGCACGAACACTCCAATGCTTTTCTTTTTACAGTGGCTATATGGCTACACTCGACCTCAGATCAGTACAGCAGGGGATTTATATCCGGTCTAGTACAGACGCACGCACAGCACTAACCCTGGCCACCACACACGCACGCCCACCGGCCACTAACCAGCTAACTACCCGCTGACTCCTACATGCATGCACGATCTGCATGATTGGCTCGTCCGGCCGCACGCCACACTACAAGCACTACACGACCAGCTCAAACAGATTGACTGGCTCCCCGCTACTCCCGCTTAGCTGGACGTGGTCACACACCGGCCTCTGGCTTGAGCCTAGACATACATACGTGGCGCACACACACGTGCATCTACGCGCCATGCACACACATATGGCTTATTGGTAACACTCACCTCCTAAGCCATGATCTCACCGTCATCGGAGTTGTTACAGCTCCCGTCGTTGTCGTCGTCACAAGCGTGACCCAACCCGCGGACCTGACCTGGCGCAACGACGCCGGTCGCATCGTGCTCCATCACGACTCCGGCGACACATGCCGAGCTCCTTCTCCGTCGGCGACACACGCCTGACGTCCCTCGGTGCCCTGCACGTCCCGCGCGCCCCCGGCCCGCCCGACCGCCCCAGTGCGTCCCGCACATCCCGCGCGCACCTGACGCGCCCAACGAGCCCGACCATACCAGTGCGTCCCGCCCGCCCCGCGCGCATCTGACACGCCCGACGAGCCCGACGGCACCAGCCACTCACCGCGCGCCGCCTCCGCGTCCGCTATGGTAGCCGCCAGCGACAAACGCCAGAAGGATGTAGCCGAACTCGAGCATGGTCTCGAGCACAACGGCGACATACACCTCCTCGCAACGTCAACCGCACGCTCGTACGTGCGCCCGCGGTCCCGACACGCCCGACGCGTACAGTGCGCACCCATAACACGCACCGGTCGC
Source organism: Triticum aestivum (assembly GCF_018294505.1). NCBI lineage: Eukaryota > Viridiplantae > Streptophyta > Magnoliopsida > Poales > Poaceae > Triticum > Triticum aestivum. The sequence goes on from NC_057812.1 coordinate 729,770,152, forward strand.
GCCCGGCTCGCCGTCGCGGCTTATTGCCCTGCACCGCCGCGACCTCCATTCCGCCATGCAGTGCCTCCACGCCGCCACGCCGTGCTGCTCCGCCGCGCCACCACGCAGCGCCTCGGCGGCCTCCGCGGTCGCCACACGTACGACGTCACCGCCCGCCGCCTCCACCACGCGCCATGACAGCCACAGCGCCGCCCACCTCCTTGGGCCGACACACGGCCCGGAGCTCCGTCGTGCAGCCGCCGGCGAGCGCCGCCATCGCTGCCACGCCTCCGGCACGGCAAGCACGCCCAAGACACCAAGCTCATGATACCAATTGTTGGAACCGCAACCCTCTCTCACTCTCGGCTAGAGATAGAAGAAGACACAAGACACAAGAAATTTCGAGCCGGCGCACGAACGCCCCAATGCTTTTCTTTTTACAGTGGCTACATGGCTACACTCAGCTCCAAATCAGTACAGCGGCAGGGGATTTATATCTGGTCTAGTACAGACGCACGCACAACACTAACCCCGGCCACCACACACGCACGCCCACCGGCCACTAACCAGCTAACTACCTGCTGACTCCTACATGCATGCACGATCTGCATGATTGGCTCGTCCGGCCGCACGCCACACTACAAGCACTACACGACCAGCTCAAACAGATTGACTGGCTCCCCGCTACTCCCGCTTAGCTGGACGTGGTGACACACCGGCCTCTGGCTTGAGCCTAGACACACATACGTGGCACACACACGTGCATCTACGCGCCATGCACACACATATGGCTTATTGCCAATACTACTGCTTGTTGAGGCGGCCGGGCTGAGTTCGTGCTCAGGAGAAAAGGTGTTCGTGTGCCTGGAAACTTGCCGTGTCCTTATTCTTCCTTCTCCTCCCCCCTTCTTCTTCTGTTGATCTAGTTCAGAGGGAGAGAGAGGTGCAGCGTGAGAGAGGTGGAGCTAGGGCTAGTCGGCAACAACACTCCATAGTAATTTTGCACAGGACAACCTTCAATCTATTTGCTAGGCCTTTGAAGCAATCTGACTGAGTGTGTAAGCTCATTGATTCGATTTGAGGAAGTATCTCCAGTGAGTTAATTTTGGGGATCAGGACTAGAACTGTATCAATGAAGTTTTCCGGTGCAACAACTCCATTAAAAAAAATCCCTATTACTATGCGTACATCATTTCTTAGCAATGAATAGTGAAATGGGTAAACATAAGTCGAGAGGTTGTTTGGCCCCTGTCAGTGAAATTTAGAATAGTGCATTCTCATTTTCTTCATCCATCACGTCTGAGTTCACCCTCTCTTTCATATCACTAGTCACACAAGGTTGGATGTGAGCGAAGATATGGTCAGCTTCAGCAGAGCCTTCTGAAGAAAACAACTAAGCATAGAAATCGGCCAACATCTTCCCCATCCCATTTTCAATAGTACATCTTGTGCTATCTGCCCTCATATTTTAATCGTCTTCCTTGAGCAATTCCAGTCGGGAATGTTGCATATACATTATTTGTTCCCATGAATGAACCACATGAAGCTACAGTTCAATCTCGCTGATCTCTAGTGAGTTCCTTCTATTGGTACTTTTTCTGCGGAGGATCCTTTCTGCTTCATTTGCCTTTCTACAATGGCGGTCGTATCCAACTCATATAGTCTCCTCTATCCATTGGAAGCCAGGACATTAGCTCTTTTTTTTCAAGGCAAATACACTTGATAGTATACAAGAGACGTTGAAATAAGTCTTGTTGCATGTGAAGATGACACTAAGAGTGTGATACATATAGGTGCAGATATGAACAGCTCCAGGGAAGCGAGCACACAAAGGAATCAGCCACCATAAACGAATCATTTCCAAAGAAACAACGTGACAAAAAGAGATACAAGACATTAGCTCCTTTATGGAAAACACATAAATTTAAATGTTGCTTTGCTCTTTGATTATTAACAAGAAATAATTTTTACTAATATTTAAATGTTGTTTGCTCTTCGATTATTAATAAGAGATACAAGACATTAGCTTCTTGTAGATATGGAATGTATTAAAGAATTATATCAGTTTTTGGTATGTTGAAATTTGAAGAAGTTCATGTGCCTTCAAGGCATGTCACGGTGTGTTATTCCACCCCAAATAGGTACATACTACATGGTTGTTCTCCCTACATATAGCCCATATTTTCATGCTCTTCCTCTCTCTCTCTCTCTCTCTCTCTCTATGTATCTATCTATGTATCTATGTATCTATCTATCTATCTATCTATCTATCTATCTATCTACATTGTATATTCCAGAAGTGTCGACACTACTCGATAATGCCCAACTGGTGAAGGTCCAGAAGCACCCAACATTGATGGGTTCAACACCCATTAGTAGTCTATACTTAGTGGAGAAGTAACAAACCACTTACAGGCACATGCCTTACAATGGTGATCAAATCAGAAAAGAAAATCAGGCCATGGCCGGTCCAAATCCGACACCTACCAACAATGTGTAGTCTCCACTACTCGAACCTACATCTCTTCGATATGTTGCATCGTGTTATGTTTCGAGAATCCAGGGAGTCAGAAAACTGAATAGAGAAAATAGTGATGTGGAGTGGCTGGAAGAATAGGAACTGAGAAGATGGACGGAGAAGGCCTCCACCATGCTGCACCATCATCCGATGAGCACTAACCTGTATGGTGCAAGGACCGAGGCATAAGTGAACACCATCATCATCTGGGTGGCAGACCAAGTTTTGACAAATGTGTTCCTCCTCCTAAACAAACTCAATGAATTCTTGGAGGCCGCACCCATGCCAGATTCCATAGAGATGACAACATTGAGGAGGTGGAGGGGCAATGCAAGGTTTCTTTCTCAGAGGGATTATTTTCGGGGAGGAGGGGGAAGTGTATGACATGATGAGCTATTAATAAGGGAAGTTTGTGTGGCTGTGGACAACAAATCGTGAAGACAAGTGAGCTGGTAGCTAGAGAAGGAACGAATGATAGCAGGAAGCAATAATGAGCTTACTGGGTGGGGCTACAATTTTTTAACCTATGACCTAAATGGCAGGGTAATGATTTAGTCAATGTCGGGATGAGACTAGGACTTGTAAGTTGTGGGTTGTATATGACTAACAACAGGCCACACCAGTGGCTTGTAGTTCTCGATCCGACTTCTTGGGCGCTGACGCATCTCGAAACTCCACCTCTGAATTGTAGAAGAGTGCATGATCCCCGTCTCACCGTCGCGGACCTCGTCGCCCATGATCGCTGTATCGCCGTGGTAGTAGTCCAGCAGCAACTGCTTCAGACCCACGGCCTGCACCTCGCCCTCGTCGACCATCCTCCAGTGGGCTCGATTTAGCTGCAGGGTTTCTCCGAAGAGTTTCTGGCGAGAAAGAAAAGTGTTGGCTAGATTTTGTCCCGGTGGGGAATTTGTAGAGAGTCCGAGACCGACGAGGGGAAGGGTCGCGACTCGGGCCCGGATGTTTTCACCGACCGATCTCGTCCAAGGTCGAACTTCTCTTCTATTCTCTCCTATATATACGTACGTGTGCTTTCGCTATGCCCAGCTTGGTTTCCAACCACGCCACGTAGGTCAAGCCGCAAGGGAGTTTGGGAAGCTGAGGCAGCGACATCACGTCTCTGGATTGAGGTGCGTACGAGTGCTTTATCCACTGTTGTTATAGGGATGCTTATTATGCACTTTTACTGAGCGTTTTCAATTAAGGTGTAGTTGGATCCTTAATTGGGGATAATCAAACTTGCTAGTACAATATTGTATGCCTTTTTCACTATTTTGACTCTTTTAGAAAACTTTCGCACAAAATGAACTTCACGCAAAACTATTTCACGATCTGGCCCTTTTGGTAACGCCACATACCGTGGCGTTTCTTCTCTATTTAAAAACGCCGAGCTAGATTTTCTTGCCTTTTAGCCCAACACAATAGATATGTTCTTACATGTCGAGTGCTTATTAGCTTTCCATTACCCTCCCCACTGAAATTATCGATTAAATGCCTTTTTTGAAACTTATTAAATGCCTTTTTGCTATATAGTAGATGATTTTATTACTGTCGGGCATAAGCAAAAGCTTAGGGGCCATATCTATATTCAGAGTGTCGGGGTATACCTTCTTATCTTATTTTATATCTTATCTTATATATTTACTAATGAGAAGAACCAAAGAAGCCTTCATGTTAATCCTCAAAAACTACTACATAAAACTAACCTGAAGATTTTAATTGTATGGCTCAGATCGAATTAGTGGTCGTGGAGTTTTTTCCCGTGTCCTGCTTCAGAGTCCTAGAGGCGTACGTTAAGTAGTCCTATAGAAATTCACTAAGGCTTCTATAAAAACACGAAGGTAAAAAATAATGTCGGATTAGCATCACGTACGGAACCCTTCCTCCGCATGTACGTGCCCAAGACCTTCTCCCATCATAGGAGGCACCATGGCGTGTCTCCTCCATCACGACTTCAGGTTCATCAAGCGGGCCCACTTCTCTTCTCCTCTCTTACTCATAGGACAATCTCAATGCCAGGTCTTCCAATCTCAGTTTGCTTTTCCATGGTCTCTCATCCGATCTTTGTTTCCTATATGCTAGGGTTCACACACTGTCAATGAAGTCATGGGCTGGCGGCTCCTGCAGCGCCTTAGCTGCAACACTTACGATGGATTCAGAGTTGTACGTTCACCTGCAACATGAGCAGTCAACACATGATTAAGCATATACAAGTTGAATTTCTGATTTGTGGATGCATGCGCTAGACATAGATACGGCAGATGCATGATGGATCCAAAGCGATTTCTCAAGTTTATTGAAAACCTGGCGATTCACATTTTTGGACTGGGGTGATGAAGGCTAAGGAATTCTTTTTCCAATTCGGAACCTTCTCGCTCAGGGATGGGTCTCAGGTCAGATTCTGGGAAGACACCTGGCTAGGGACCACCCCACTCAATGTGCAATACCCAAACTTGTACAGGATTGTCAGACATAAATTTGTTACAATCAAACAAGTGCCGGGACAGGCAAACCCGGATATTTCTTTTCGTAGGGATCTCCTAGGACCTCGGTTAGCATGGAATGAATTACTCCAACGTCTGGAGGTTATTCAACTGCTGGATGAACCGGACATATTTCGATGGAAGTTGCATCAGAATGGCATGTTTTCAGTCAAATCCATGTATGATGCTCTGGTTCATAATGAGGTTCCGATTGACAATAGAAAATTGTGGAAGCTCAAAATACCTCTAGTAGCGAAGATTTTTCTCTGGTTTCTTAATAGAGGGGTCGTATTAACTAGGGATAATTTGGCACGGCGCAACTGGCAAGGGAGCAAAAGATGTGTCTTTTGTCAGCGTGACAAGTCTATTAAACACTTATTTTTTGAGTGCAAGTTTGCTCGGTCTGTGTGGGCTGTTGTTCAAATAGCTTCAAATCTTTACCCACCACGTAGTGCACAGAATATATTCGGCAATCGGTTGAGGGGTATTCAATAACAATTTTCTGCACACATTCTAGTGGGGGCAGCTACCTTATGTTGGGCATTGTGGCTTACCAGAAATGATGTACTGTTTAATAATAAAAGTGTTTCATCTCCTATGCTGGTTATCCATGCATGCTCGCGATGTCTCCGTACTTGGTCTATCTTGCAGAGGCCGGAGGACAGGGACCTTTTTATGATGGTGTCTACATGGCTGGAGCATACGACCAGGGAGGTTTTTTTACCCCCATGGATGGCGGTGTGATCTTCGGATAGGATCTGCCACGTCCTAGACTGGCTTATATTTTTTTCCTTAGCTACTTTTTTGCTTTTTCGGACTTGTGGACTTGTTGGCTGTGTATATCTGGTTATGCAGAAGCCGGGCTTTCTTACTATGCGATTGTATCACCTCAAAATTTCAATTCAATGAAATGCCCTTTATCGGAAAAAATGAGGTAGCTGCTGAAGTCTGATGCGTCTACAACATCCATAATCCATGTGCACGTACATATTTTTTCTTTAGTTTGTTTCCCTTTCTCACCACTGCATCATTTGTAAGTTGTAACACATGCCACTAGGCTAGAGGTGAATACAGTTTGACGCGTTCCTCAGCCGCCGCTTGGCCCTCGGTCAACCATTGTGCCATCTGTTGTCTCTGCGTGTTGAGGTCTGATTGTTCCTCACTCCTAATACTCAAATTGGTATGTTTCTTTGTTTCCGTATTTTGCGGTCGCAGAATGGTGGAATTGCTTCTAAATTTAACATGACTGAAATTCTTTCAGTACAGTCCAGCAAGAATTATGCGTATTTCTAATAAAATTAAAATGTAGCAGGTATTTTACAATTAAAATAGTATCAAAATATCTATTGTTAGTATATTTTACATGTCTAAACACCTATAAAGGTGGCATGTCAAGGCGCATGTTCTTCCCAGGCGCTGCCGGGCCGCAGCTACATCAGATGTATCCACTGTGCAATGCGGCGGCTGGTCTTATGCAAGTAAGGCCTGATTAGTAGCCTAAGTACGTGCTAAACCAGCCTAAAGACTTTGAGACTCGCATGATTGTTGCAAGCATAATTTTTTAATACTTATCTTTTCGGTCTATGCACTGAAAACTATGAACATTGTTTGCCCCAAAACACCAGGCTGCACTTGATTTTACTAGCATAGTTTAATGGTAATTCTTTTACTGTTAATCATCACTATTTTTGCTGTTAGACTACCACGGGCTGTGTGTGTTCTAGGAATCTAGCAATACACATCTTGATCATTTAACAATTTGTTCCAATCATCTTCATTTTTTCATGATAGTAACAATTGTTGAGCTCTATTTATAATGTACGGTCTGTAATACATATATGTGCCTTTGTATATGTTGTACAATACCCAGGGGAACCATAACGTCTGCAACATGTGCTTTTCCTCTACCCAGTTCCAAACTTTCAATCTTCCCATGTCTACCTGTACCTCTTTGGAGATTAATATATTGTTTTAATTTTGCGAGAATACGGCAGGAGACATGCTTTGCCAGAACACATTATATTTATGTTTTCATTTTTAGATGTGAAATCAAGCTCTCAAGAGCTCCAGCGGTGATCTTGCACAAATTTATATATATCTACAACATAATCTCGCATCTAAATGCTCAATTGTTCTGAAGTGTAGAACATTGTATATGTTATGATATTTTTACACTGTGATGTCTTAACTTTAGTAATCCTAACAATTATAAAATTAATTATTAATATAACTTCTCTAGAAATCCGGTTTCAGAATCACAAGTGAAACAGATTATATCGTATGCCAGGGTTTGCTTAGTACATATACAGTGTCACAGTAAACTCTATCAAAGAAAACAAATCAACAAACTTGGCAGAATTTAAAATAATCTCCTAGATTGTCTAGGCGCTCCAATAATTTCCTACTCCCTCCGTCCAGAAATACTTGTCATCAAAATGAATAAAAGGGGATGTATCTAGATGTATTTTAGTTTTAGATACATCTTTTTTTATCCATTTTGATGACAAGTATTTTTGTGCGGAGGGAGTATATGTTTGGACTTATATAATATAATATTTTCTTAATTAGTAGGTTTTGCAGTGACTTTTGTATATGTAACTGGCTCTTAATTATTAGTTGGTTCTTAATAATTCATGTTTTGTAATAACTACGCTAGCCCGTGCAGGTGCACAGGTTGATGACTAGTATTCATGTTTTCCCATGGATTAATCAATATTTGGTCCTGATTGCTTCTGGCTTCACTCGAAAAATGGAGCATCAAAGTAACAATAAATATGAATAAAGGGAGGATGATGGGAAGGCTTGTATGGAACTTTTGAATCTCTTGCTTCCTATTTTTTGATGATTGACTGACGCTATTGCTAAACTTGAGGGAGGGGGTTGGTATACTGCCTCATTATCACCATGTCCACTCGAAATGGCTTTAATATTCATTTTCCATTATGGTTTTGATATGTTGATTTTTGAACAAGAACTTATTCATTCGGTAATGCTTTCTGAAATATCAATGGTGGAGCTAGGTCCCGAGCCATGTGAAAAGACTAGGTCAAGAAGTGTGTTGGGTCATCGGAAAATATATTTTCTAAGTTGTTCATCATGTGTGTTAACACCATGGGTAGTATGAGAGAAGGGTGTCTCATGAGCTAACACACTTCTTGACCTACCATCTTTTCACATGACCCGAGACCTAGCTCCATCGCCGATGTTTCACAAACTTTACGGAACGAATATATTCTTGTTTAAACAATTCTCATATCAAAACCATCATGGGAAATGAAAATAGAAAAGACATTTCAAGTGGACATGGTGATCATGAGGTAGCATACCATGTCCCGCCCTCAAGTTTAGCAACAGTGCCAGTCAATGGAAAAAAGTAGGAAGTGAGAAATTCGAAAGTTCCATACAAGCCTTCCCATTATTCTCGAGATAGAGATACTTTTGATATTTTTGACAAGGCTATGCTTTTGGCCAAGAGTTATTTTTGCTCACAAATGCAGATTTGAGCAGCCTCCAACCATTGTGAATATTAAAGCTCATGTTGTGCCACAGGTGGCTACTCCTGCACCACGGGTGGCTGCTCCTTCTTTAGCTGCTCATGCTCAGTCGATAGCTCATTCAAATCAAAGTTATGGTTGTTCATCATGGAGACCTGAACCCCTCTAGGTGCCATTTTCCCCTGCCACCAAGCTCCCCACTATTTCATTCTCTACCCCCACCTAAAGAGAACACCTATTAGGGTCTATTGATTTGTTCGCGTGAACAAGAAAACAATAAGAGAATCTCAAAGAAACAAATGTGCACTACACTAGAGTTATCATCAAGTTATTGATCAAAAGTGGTGGGTCACACAACTCGTTAGCTGTGCTACTTAGCACAATGTACGGAGGGGTTGTCGTGAATCTGACTATAACTAAAAGTCTATTTTTCTTCAAAAAAGATAGTAGTGATGGGCACAATATGTTTTCCATCAATGGTACACTATTACCAGTGAAAAAAGATAGTATTGAGGCTAAACATGCTACTTGTTAGTCATATACAACCCACCACTTACAAGCGCAAGTCACAACACGATAGTGACTAAATCATTGCCCTATCATTTAGATCGCAACTTAAAAAATAGTAGCCCCACCCAGTAAGCTTCCTGCTATGATTTGTCCCTTCTCTAGCTACTAGCACACTTGTCTTCATGATTTGTCCTCCGCAGCAACACACACTTCGCTTGTTTCCCCCTCTTTGCTGAAAATAAACCCTCCAAGGAAGAAACCTTGTGCTACCCTCCACCTCCTCAAAATGTTGTCACCTCTGCAGAATCTGTCATAGGTGCCGCCTCTAAGAAATTCATTGTGTTTGTCTGAGAGGAGGAACACCCCAGTCCAACACCCTCTGCCACCCAGATTATGATGGTGTTCACTTCTGCCTCGGTCCTTGCACCATACAGACCAGTACTCATCGGCCGATGGTGCAGCATGGTGGACGCCTTTTCCGTTCGGATTCTCAGCTCCTATTCTTCAAGCCACTACTCATCATTGTTTTCTCTATTCATATCCCCAACTATATGGCTTCTCCAAACATCACACACATTATAGGCAGGTGTCAGGTTTGGGCCGGTCATTGCCTGATTTTTGTTTCTAATTTGACCACCATGGCGCACACGTGCCTGTAAATGGTTTGTTACTTCTCCACTAAGTATAGACTACTGACGGGTGTTGAACCCGTCACGGCTGGGTGTTTTTGGACCTTCACCGGTTAGGCATTATGGAGTAGTGTCGGTAGTTCTGGAATTTACAATGGAGAGAGAGAGGAGAGAGAGAGAGAGAGGAAAGAGAGAGAGAGTCTTTAGAAGAGGGGCTATATTCACGGAGAACAACAAATTATTATGACTCTATTTGAGGTGGAACAACACATCGTGACATGCCTTGAAGGTGCATGAACTTCTTCTAATTTCAACATACCAAAAACTTATATGATTCTTTAAAACCTACTGACCAAAATACATTCCATATCTATCGAGATTTACACTTATTATATTAGTAAAAATATTCTTGTTAATAATCAAAGAGCGAAGCAACATTTAAATATATATAAGTGTTTTCCATAAAGAAGATAATGTCTTGTCTCTCCTTTTGTGACTTTGTTTATTTGGAAAGGATTCATTTATGCTGGTTGATTCCTTTGTGTGCTCAGTCCCCCCTGGAGCTATTCATATCTTCTGAAATTTGTATCACCCACAAAGTATGCACCGATATGTATCACACTCTTAGTGTCGTATTCACATGTGACAAGACTTCTTCCGATGTCGCTTGTACACTAGCTAGTGTATTTTCCTTGAAAAATAGAAGAGCTAATGTCCTAGGTTCCTATAGATAGAGGAGACTATATGAGCTGGATATGGCCGTCATTTTAGAAAGCAAAATGAAGCAAAAGGCTCCACCTGCAGATACTTTTTCTTATGGCTTCCTCCTTTAAGGGGTCCGACCATATCGAGCCAAGTGATGTGGATCGTTTGTAGAGCGGTGGGGGGCATATGGCTTTGGTTGGCGAATAGCTGGCATCCAATGCAATATTGGACAAGGTCATGTGCATCTGCTCGGGCCGTCGGCTGCTACCTCTTGAGCACTGCGTTGGTTTTCTCCGAAGAGGAAGAGATGATGCAGCAAAGTAGCTTAAGTATTCCCCTCAATTTTTGAGAAACAAGGTATCAATCCAGTAGGAGGCTACGCGCGAGTCCCTCGTACCTTCACAAAACAAATAAATCCTCGCAACCAACGCGAATAGGGGTTGTCAATCCCTACACGGCCACTTACGAGAGTGAGATTTGATAGATATGATAAGATAATATTTTTGGTATTTTTGTGATAAAGATGCAAAGTAAAATAAAGGCAAAGTAAAGAGCAAAGGAAATAACTAAGTAGTAGGAGATTAATATGATAAAGATAGACCCGGGGGCCATAGGTTTCACTAGTGGCTTCTCTCTAGAGCATAAGTATTCTACGGTGGGTGAACAAATTACTGTTGAGCAATTTACAGAATTGAGCATAGTTATGAGAATATCTAGGTATGATCATGTATATAGGCATCACGTCCGAGACAAGTAGACCGACTCCTGCCTACATCTACTACTATTACTCCACTCATCGACCGCTATCCAGCATGCATCTAGAGTATTAAGTTAAAAACAGAGTAACGCCTTAAGCAAGATGACATGATGTAGAGGGATAAACTCATGGAATATAATGAAAACCCCATCTTGTTATCCACGATGGCAACAATACAATACGTGCCTTGCTGCCCCTGCTGTCACTTGAAAAGGACACCGCAAGATTGAACCCAAAGCTAAGCACTTCTCCCATTGCAAGAAATATCAATCTAGTAGGCCAAACCAAACTGATAAGTCGAAGAGACTTGCAAAGATAACCAATCATACATAAAAGAATTCAGAGAAGATTCAAATATTGTTCATAGATAGACTTGATCATAAACCCACAATTCATCGGTCTCAACAAACACAAACGCAAAAAGAAGATTACATCGAATAGTTCTCCACAAGAGAGGGGGGGGGGAACATTGTATTGAGATCCAAAAAGAGAGAAGAATCCATCTAGCTAATAACTATGGACCCTTAGGTCTGAGGTAAACTACTCACACTTCATCGGAGGGGCTATGGTATTGATGTAGAAGCCCTCCGTGATCGATGCCCCCTCCGAC
>NC_057812.1:729782052-729814828 GCF_018294505.1 Triticum aestivum
CGCCCCCCTATCTCGTGGCCTCCTCTTTTGTGTCTTGACGTAGGGTCCAAGTCTCCTGGGTCTTGTTCGTCGAGAAAATCACGTTCCCGAAGGTTTCATTCCGTTTGGACTCCGTTTGATATTCCTTTTCTTTGAAACCCTAAAACAGGCAAAAAACAACAGTTCTGGGCTAGGCCTCCGGTTAATAGGTTAGTCCCAAAAATAATATAAAAGTGGATAATAAAGCCCAATAATGTCTGATGGTGTCCTGGACTAGGGGGTACTCAACACGTCATCTTCCGATCTGTTAGATTGGGCCGAGGACCCCCATGGCCATATACTCATGGGCCAGTTCGGACAGCTGCCGCATACATGGAATATTTCACAAGACTTGGTGATCAAGACAAGGACTCGTCCCCACTGGCGTATTCGGCTAGGACTCTTGTTATCCTAGGCCTTTGGTACACTATATAAACCGAGGCCAGGCTAGTCGATACACGATACAGAACAACAATCATACCATAGGCTAGCTTCTAGGGTTTAGCCTCTCCGATCTCGTGGTAGATCTACTCTTGTACTACCCATATCATCAATATTAATCAAGCAAGACGTAGGGTTTTACCTCCATCAAGAGGGCCCGAACCTGGGTAAAACTTTGTGTCCCTTGCCTCCTGTTACCATCGATCCTAGATGCACAGTTCGGGACCCCCTACCCGAGATCCGCCGGTTTTGACACCGACATTGGTGCTTTCATTGTGAGTTCCGCTGTGTGATCGGCAAAAGGATCGATGGCTCGTCTGCAGGTCAACTGCGATGCCAACATCTTCGTCGCCGGCTCGACTGGTCACCTTGGCTCGACCGAGGACCGTGCTCCATCTCCGATCGTCATGTTCGGACGAGGGCCTTCATCAACATCAACTCCAATCTCTATCAAGATCATGGAGGAATCATCCATCGAGCCTGGGGGCTCAACGTCAACATTGCCCTCGGGCGACCATGCTGTTTTTCTGGACAGCGAACTCGTATCTGCCGCCACCACCTCCTCCTCGAGTATCGCTTTGACGATCGCTTTTGGTGGAATTGTGCGGAATTGATTCAACAACCCTGGAAAATTTCGTCGAGTTCCGATGGAGGAATCTCTGGCAATCCACGATATACCGGAGCCCTGTCAAATCTGGATGGGAATCTGGATGAGTTTAGGGCGTGGTGTCCAGCTTCTAGCTCGGACGTCCTTTGGAAGATCCAACCATTGATCGACTGTGGAATTCCTATATCTACCACCTCTCAAAATTTTAGCTCGATCCGACCGTCCAAACTCCGGAAACCTTCCGATTAGTGCATCACTTTTCAGATCTATTTTCTGCGCGAAAACGAATCCGACCCGAGTTCGTCTTTTTATGAATGGGATTTCGGACAACCCTTTTGAAGGAAGTTTTGTATGTGGTATTGTGTTTTGTTCCCGAACACATCCCACTAACTTTAAGATCTTTTGAACATGATCTTCAACATCATGCTGGTGTTAAACCAGTCCGGCAATATTGCTCCACGACTGCCGACCTGCGCTAGACACGTCGTCACTTTGTTGAGACGAGCTCAACTTCTTCGGATCATCATCTCGGCAAGCCAAAGAAGAGTCCGGCATCGCGAAGGATACATCATCACCAACATCGCCGCCCCACGGATTACACGGAGCGGGCATACCGGCATCACCGCACGGTCACTTTATCAAGCCGGCATCGACCACGTCACGACCTGCATCGGCAGGGCCGCACTATTGCTTCTTCAAGCTGGTGTCCATCACGCCGACCTACTTCGACTCATCGGCTGACATCGAGGCTTCGACATCTCGGCTGGACCGGGGGCTTCGCCATCTCTTCATCAACCTATTCCGGAGACTTCGACGTCACTAGCCGACCAGCTCCGTCACGTTAGCTGGACCGAGGGCTTTGCCTCGGCGAGCCAACCTTTGCCAGCATTGCCATGCCGTCATTTTATCGCCCATCAGGCAATGGGTGTGCGGATCGAGTCCCAATTTTGGGAATCACCTTCCTTCGAATTGCTACAACAAATAAACCAGGTGCTATTAATCCCAGTATTTTTTGCTTGTTTGAGTTATTTTTCCCAAGGAATTATTACTCTGGCTTGTCCATCATATGTACACAGGTCTATCAAATGGTGGCCGCATTAACGACGGTCGCATGGTGGTTCAGTCAGTCTCCGTACATAGTCCGGCGAATGCCTTATCCGGAACTCTGACCGACCTGTGACTTCAGGCTTTGCCACGCCTTTACCGCATCACGCCGACGCCCTGCATCGACATTGACTTCGGCGCCAGGTCATATTTACTCACTTTGCATAAATTATTTATTATGCAACGATTTTTTTAATTATCATCTCCGATTTGCACTATTTTTTGTGCACAGGAAAATGACCCGGGGACTTCGGCGTCACTCTGCTGGTCTGCATTGACCGTGCTATGTCACCACTTCGTCGTGTCGAGCTCTCCGCTCCGCCACCTCGGGACCGGCTTGGGGGATAGAACCTTGCCCCGCATCAAGCTCGGACCGCGTCATCAATACCGAACACATTAACTAGCTAAGTCGCTTTCATGCTCAAACCTTTAATTTCTAAGTTGTGTTCGGTTCGACCAAGAATTATACTTTTTTGGAAAAAAGTTTCTTGTAAAAAATTTCCTTGTCCAAACTTTGTTTGTGACGCATAAATTCAAATACCCCATTTACTTGGGGGCTTCCTTTATGAAGCTTTTCCTCTTGCATATGATTATACTTGTACAGCTTCGTTCCTTGTTAGTGTATTATGCCACAATATGCACCATATTGACTTAAGCGATTTGCAAGCTGGGTTGCCTCGCTCCTGTGTTTACCCCTACGTTCCCGATTGTTCGGCTAGGGAGTAAAGGGAGCACCTCTGCGATTGTCACGACCGGGTCACCCGAGCCGGACCTTAGACTGGGTGAAGCCGAAAGCTAGCGCTCTTATTGTTTTCAATGATGGTCGGCACACAATGGAACTAATGAGTACAAAAAATCTATTGCACAAGTCTCATAATAACAATGAGCATCGAAGAAAGGTATCGGTGGGGGTACTATTTTCTTCGAAGATGCTTCTTACACTTCACAGTAATATAGCATAAGTTCCCTGCGCGCGCTTTGTCTGTTACAGCCTTATGGCCTGATAGCCTGGTTATTGGAAACACCGTCTATATTCTCGACAGATGGAGTACATAACACTTTTCGGTCCTTGACCGAAGAGGGAGAAGCCGACGGTCGGTTAAGACGTGTTTAAAGTTCGGTTGAACATAGATATGATATAAGTACTTCGGTACATGGAATCATTCTTTTACTCAAGTCAGTTGGGGGCTCTTAAGTTTATTTGAGCTGTTTTATAATAAGTGTTCTTCTTGTTAGTCGTTGCAAAGTTTTTTTTTATTATTATTTATCACTCCTTTTTTCGACACGAGTGTGTGGTCACTAGCCGGGGAGCCTAGTTTCTCTCTCAAAGCCGCTAGAGTTTAGTTTACTAAACTGGCCTAATGAGAAGTATTCCGCCCTCGGGATAGGAGGTTGAAGCCTGACGGCTGACCCGCTTGAAGTCTTGAGATAGGATGTATCATGTTAAAGCACGACAGAAGCACTTCTTTTGCTAAGGCCAATTTTTGGATTGGCACCGAACACTTGATCTTGTTCGGACGTCAAGTTTTTACTGACGTTTTTTGGTTTTCCAAGCTTATGGCACTTTTAAACTATTTGTGTGTTTTCAGCACATGTCTCGCAGTGCAATACCGGACACCTTTAGAGATTCGGCAAAAACATTCTCGGATATTGCCATATATGCATCGGTTTCGAATTGTGTCTTCGGTCAATAGTTGGGTTGCCCGGCTCCTGCGCTTGCCTCCTACGTTCCTCTTTGTTCGGCTAGGTGTGCAAAGGGAGAACCACTGCGATTGTGCTTCCAGCTCACATGGTTAAGCACCTCAGTGGAGAAAGCCGAAAACTGACTGTCACAATAAGCGTAAACTGGTCAGCGATCCGATGACGGTGTTAAATGACGGGCCATTCATAACAATGGCCGAAGTGTTTACGGCTTGACCTTGACTATCGCCGAACACTACCGGGGGCTATTAACGGGCCTCCCAAACTAAATCCTCGATATTTTGCTCTTACATTGGAGCTGAGGTTTCATGATCATGCTTAGCATGACAACCCAAAGAAAGGAACCGATAGCGGGACTATTTTCTTTGGAGGACATTTCTTCTGTTAAACAGTAATATGACATATCTCTCTGCGTACCTTTGTTTATAAAACCATATGGCCAGATTGCCTTGTTTGTTGTAAATCTTTGCCCTCATAAAGGCTTTATAAAGTAAGACAAACACTCCTCGGCTATTGGCCGAGGAGGTGGAAGCCGATGGTCGGTCAACAAAGTTTTGTACAATGCGGATCCGAGCATTAATGACGTAAAGTACTTGGATACATAGAGTCATTACACATAATTTGTGATTTTATTATGGATATCAATCCTTAATTCGGCCACCCGTGCCCGCATTAAGGCTCGGGGGCTACTGGGCTTTGGGCTTATTATTTACAAATATTAAAGGGGCACATCGATCCCTTGATCTGGTGTTGCCACCCGACCAGTGTCTCGGGGGCTACTGCATTGCCTGTCCAATTCAGAAAATTTTAAGTGTAATACAGTTTCCAAGGAGATTTTGATCCTCAGGTTGGTCGGCCGCACCCAACCTGAGTCTCGAGGACTGAGCACGCCGCTTTTGTGTCCCGAAGTATTCTGCCGAGCTAGGACTTGATCCTCAGACCGATTTTGCAAATCAACCTGACTCTCAGCGGCTACTGGGATCTGCGGTCTTATGTCATCCTTCATGTGCATCTCGGGTTTTAGACCGATACCCACCTTGAGGGCTACTGGCTATATATCTCCGCAGATAATAAATTGCACCAATAAAAATATTGACAAAAATCGGCCCACATTCGGGGTGGTGCACCACCTCGGAAGCCGTCCGGCATAAAGCTCGGGCGCTAGTGGCTGGCTCCATAGAGGGAATTTCCGGTGTTGGAGCTCGGATACAGTCCGGCGTTGGAGCTCGGACACATAGTCCAACATTGGAGCTCGGATACAGTCCGGCGTTGAAGCTCGGATACATAGTTCGGCGTCGGAGCTCGGATACATTCCGGCGTTAGAGCTGGGAAGCGGTCCGGCGTTGGTGCTCGGCTGCAAAAGATACCTCGAATGTAGTCCGGCGTTGGAGCTCGGACGCAAGAGGAGGTTGCCGCCCGGGAACAACTTCAAACCCGAGGTGTGGCATAAAAATAACAAGGCATTGATAAAGGCCGGAAACTTAAAGGGGCTCCTCGGATACGCGACGTGTAAACTCGTCGAATGCATTTTGGCGATCCTCAAGATCGAAGACGAGAAGATTTGTTGAACCAGTTTTCAAGACCGACAACCGAAGATGAAGAACAGTTCGGAAGAATCGAGGAGCGTCCCTAACTTGAAGACCGGTTCAGGGGGCTACTGACGGTGTCCTGGACTAGGGGGTACTCAACACGTCATCTCCTGATCTGTTAGATTGGGCCGAGGACCCCCATGACCGTATACTCATGGGCCAGTTTAGACAGCTGCCGCATACATGGAAGATTCCACAAGACTTGGTGATTAAGACAAGGCTCGTCCCCACCGGCGTATTCGGCTAGGACTCTTGTTATCCTAGGCCTCTGGTACATTGTATAAACCGAGGCCAGGCTAGTCGATACACGATACAGAACAACAATCATACCATAGGCTAGCTTCTAGGGTTTAGCCTCTCCGATCTCGTGGTAGATCTACTCTTATACTACCCATATCATCAATATTAATCAAGCAGGACGTAGGGTTTTACCTCCATCAAGAGGGCCCGAACCTGGGTAAAACTTAGTGTCCCTTGCCTCCTGTTACCATCGATCCTAGACGCACAGTTCGGGACCCCCTACCCGAGATTCGCCGGTTTTGACACCGACAATGTCCAAAACAGTAGATAATATAGCATGGAGCAATCAAAAATTATAGATACGTTGGAGACGTATCAAGCATCTGAAGGAAATATGCCCTAGAGGCAATAATAAAGTTATTATTTATTTCCTTATATCATGATAAATGTTTATTATTCATGCTAGAATTGTATTAACCGGAAACATAATACATGTGTGAATACATAGACAAACAGAGTGTCACTACTATGCCTCTACTTGACTAGCTCGTTAATCAAAGATGGTTATGTTTCCTAACCATGGATAAAGAGTTGTTTTTTGATTAACGGGATCACATCATTAGTTGCATGATCTGATTGACATGACCCAGTCCATTAGCTTAGCACCCGATCGTTTAGTATGTTGCTATTGCTTTCTTCATGACTTATACATGTTCCTATGACTATGAGATTATGCAACTCCCGTTTGCCGGAGGAACACTTTGTGTGCTACCAAACGTCACAACGTAACTGGATGATTATAAAGGAGCTGTACAGGTGTCTCCAAAGGTACATGTTGGGTTGGCGTATTTCGAGATTAGGATTTGTCACTCCGAATGTCGGAGGGGTATCTCTGGGCCCTCTCGGTAATGCACATCACTTAAGCCTTGCAAGCATTGCAACTAATGAGTTAGTTGCGGGATGATGTATTACGGAACGAGTAAAGAGACTTGCCGGTAACGATATTGAACTAGGTATTGGATACCGACGATCGAATCTCAGGCAAGTAACATACCGATGACAAAGGGAACAATGTATGTTGTTATGCGGTCTGACCGATAAAGATCTTCGTAGAATATGTAGGAGCCAATATGGGCATCCAGGTCCCGCTATTGGTTATTGACCGGAGACGTGTCTCGGTCATGTCTACATTGTTCTCGAACCGTAGGGTCCGCACGCTTAAGGTTTCGATGACAGTTATATTATGAGTTTATGAGTTTTTGATGTACCGAAGGAGTTCGGAGTCCCGGATGAGATCGGGGACATGCCGAGGAGTCTCGAAATGGTCGAGACGTAAATATCGATATATTGGACGACTATATTCGGACATCGGAAAGGTTCCGAGTGATTTGGGTATTTTTCGGAGTACCGGGGAGTTACGGGAATACGAGGGGTGAAGTATTGGGCCTTATTGGCCATACGGGAAAGAGAGAGGGGCAGCCTAGGGCAGGCCGCGCGCCCCCCCAAGGCCTAGTCCGAATTGGACTAGGGGGAGGGGCTGCGCCCCCTCCTTCCTTCCCTTGTCCCCCCCTTCCTTGTCTCCTACTCCTACTACATGGAAGGACTCCTAGTTGGACTAGGAAAAGGGGAATCCTACTCCCGGTGGGAGTAGGATTCCTTAGGGCGCGCCATAGAGAGGGCCGGCCCTCCCCTCCTCCACTCCTTTATATACGGGGGCAGGGGGCACCCCATAGACACACAAGTTGATCTTCGTGATCGTTCCTTAGCCGTGTGCGGTGCCCCCTTCCACGATATTACACCTCGGTCATATTGTAGCGGTGCTTAGGCGAAGCCCTGCGATGGTTGAACATCAAGATCGTCACCACGCCATCGTGCTGACAGAACTCCTCCCCGAAGCTTTGCTGGATCGGAGCCCGGGGAGCGTCATCGAGCTGAACGTCTGCCAAGAACTCGGAGGTGCCGGAGTAACGGTGCTTGGATCGGTTGGACCGGGAAGACGTACAACTACTTCCTCTATGTTGCGTCAATGCTTCCGCTTCGGTCTACGAGGGTACGTAGACAACACTCTCCCATCTTGTTGCTATGCATCACCATGATCTTGCATGTGCGTAGGAAAATTTTGAAATTACTACGTTACCCAACAGTGGCATCCGAGCCTAGGTTTTTTTTGGTTTGATGTTATATGCACGAGTAGAACACAAGTGAGTTGTGGGCGATATAAGTCATACTGCTTACCAGCATGTCATACTTTGGTTCGGCGGTATTTTGGATGAAGCGGCCCGGACCGACATTACGCGTACGCTTACGCGAGACTGGTTCTACCGCCATGCTTTGCACAGAGGTGGCTGGTGGGTGTCAGTTTCTCCAACTTTAGTTGAACCGAGTGTGGCTACGCCTGGTCCTTGGGAAGGTTAAAACAGCACCAACTTGACAAACTATCATTGTGGTTTTGATGCGTAGGTAAGATTGGTTCTTGCTTAAGCCCGTAGCAGCCACGTAAAACTTGCAACAACAAAGTAGAGGACGTCTAACTTGTTTTTGCAGGGCATGTTGTGATGTGATATGGTCAAAACGTGATGAGATATAAGTTGTTGTATGAGATGATCATGTTTTGTTGAAGTTATCGGCAACTGGCAAAAGCCTTATGGTTGTCTCTTTATTGCATAAGATGCAAGCGCCAAATTATTGCTTTACTTTATCGCTATGCGATAGTAATAGTTGCAAGAGCAATAGTTGGCGAGACGACCATGTGACGACATATTGATATAGATCAAGATGATGGAGATCATGGTGTCATGCCGGTGACGATGGAAATCATGACGATGCTTTGGAGATGAAGATCAAAGGCACAAGATGATGATGGCCATATCATGTCACATATTTTGATTGCATGTGATGTTTATCTTTTATGCATCTTATCTTGCTTTGATTGACGGTAGCATTATAAGATGATTCCTCACTAAATTTCAAGATAAAAGTGTTCTCCCTGAGTATGCACCGTTGCCAAAGTTCGTCGTGCCCAGACACCATGTGATGATCGGGTGTGATAAGCTCTATGTCCATCTACAACGGGTGCAAGCCAGTTTTGCACACGCAGAATACTCAGGTTAAACTTGACGAGCCTAGCATATGCAGATATGGCCTCGGAACACTGAGACCGAAAGGTCAAGCGTGAATCATATAGTAGATATGATCAACACAGTGATGTTCACCATTGAAAGCTACTCCATTTCACGTGATGATCGGTTATGGTTTAGTTGATTTGGATCACGTGATCACTTAGAGGATTAGAGGGATGTCTATCTAAGTGGGAGTTCTTAAGTAATATGATTAATTGAACTTTAATTTATCATGAACTTAGTCCTGGTAGTATTAGCATATCTATGTTGTAGATCAATAGCTCGCGTTGTTGCTTTCATATGTTTATTTTGATATGTTCCTAGAGAAAAATTGTGTTGAAAGATGTTAGTAGAAATGATGCGGATTGGATCCGTGATCTGAGGTTTATCCTCATTGCTGCACAGAAGAATTATGTCCTTGATGCACCGCTAGGTGACAGACCTATTGCAGGAGCAGATGCAGACGTTATGAACATTTGGCTAGCTCAATATGATGACTACTTGATAGTTTAGTGCACCATGCTTAACAGCTTAGAATCGGGACTTCAAAGACGTTTGGAACGTCATGGACCATATGAGATGTTCCAGGAGTTGAAGTTAATATTTCAAGCAAATACCCGAGTTGAGAAATATGAAGTCTCCAACAAGTTCTATAGCTAAAAGATGGAGGAGAATAGCTCAAGCAGTGAGCATGTGCTTAGATTGTCTGGGTACTATAATCACTTGAATCAAGTGGGAGTTGATCTTCCAGATAAAATAGTGATTGACAGAATTCTCTAGTCACCATCACCAAGTTAGTAGAACTTCGTGATGAACTATAATATGCAAGGGATGACGAAAGTAAAGTCCCGAGCTCTTCGCGATACTGAAATTGACGAAGGTAGAGATCAAGAAAGAACATCAAGTGTTGATGGTTGACAAGACCACTAGTTTCAAGAAAAGGGCAAAAGGGAAGAAGGGGTACTTCAAGAAGAACGACAAGCAAGTTGCTGCTCAAGTGAAGAAGCCCAAGTCTGGTCCTAAGCCTGAGACTAAGTGCTTCTACTGCAAAGGGACTGGTCACTGGAAGTGGATGTGCCCCAAGTATTTGGCGGATAAGAAGGATGGCAAAAAAAAGTATATTTGATATACATGTTATTGATGTGTACTTTACTAGTGTTTATAGCAACCCCTCAGTATTTGATACTGGATCAGTTGCTAAGAGTAGTAACTCGAAATAGGAGTTGCAGAATAAACAGAGACTAGTTAAGGGTGAAGTGACGATGTGTGTTGGAAGTAGTTCCAAGATTGATATGATCATCATCACACACTCCCCTATACTTTCGGGATTAGTGTTGAACCTAAATAAGTGTTATTTGGTTTTTGCGTTGAGCATGAATATGATTTGATCATGTTTATTGCAATACGGTTATTCATTAAAGTCTGAGAATAATTGTTGTTCTGTTTACATGAATAAAACCTTAGATGGTCATACACCCAATGAAACAAGTTCGTTGGATCTCGATCATAGTGATACACATATTCATAATATTGAAACCAAAAGATGCAAAGTTAATAATGATAGTGCAACTTATTTGTGGCACTGCCGTTTAAGTCATATTGGTGTAAAGCGCATGAAGAAACTCCATGCTGATGGGCTTTTGGAATCACTTGATTATGAATCACTTGATGCTTGCGAACCATGCCTTATGGGAAAGATGACTAAAACGCCATTCTCCGGAAGAATGAAGCAAGCAACAGATTTGTTGGAAATCATACATACTGATGTATGTGGTCCGATGAATATTAAGGCTTGTAGCAGGTATCATTATTTTCTGACCTTCATAGATGATTTGAGCAGATATGGGGATATCTACTTGATGAAACATAAGTCTGAAACATTTGAACAGTTCAAAGAATTTCAGAGTGAAGTGGAAAATCATCGTGACAAGAAAATAAAAGTTTCTATGATATGATCGCAGAGGTAAAATATTTGAGTTACGAGTTTGGCCTCAATTAAAACAATGTGAAATAGTTTCACTACTCACGCCACCTGGAACACCACAGCATAATGGTGTGTCCGAACGTCATAACCATACTTTATTAGATATGGTGCGAACTATGATGTCTCTTACCAATCTACCACTATCGTTTTGGGATTATGCATTAGAGACAGCTGCATTCACGTTAAATAGGGCACCATCTAAATCCGCTGAGACGACACAATCTGAACTGTGGTTTGGCAAGAAACCAAAGTTGTCGTTTCTTAAAGTTTGGGGTTGTGATGCTTATATGAAAAAGTTTCATCCTAATAAGCTCAAACCCAAATCGGAGAAATATGTCTTCATAGGATACCCAAAGGAGACTGTTGGGTACACCTTCTATCACAAATCCGAAGGCAAGACTTTTGTTGCTAAATTCGGAGTTTTTCTAGAGAAGGAGTTTCTCTCGAAAGAAGTGAGTGGGAGGAAAGTAGAACTTGATGAGGTAACTGTACCTGCTCCCTTATTGGAAAGTATCATAGAAATCTGTTCCTGTGACTACTACACCAATTAGTGAGGAAGCTAATGATGATGATCATGTAACTTCAGATCAAGTTACTACCGAATCTTGTAGGTAAACCAGAGTGAGATCCGCACCAGAGTGGTACGGTAATCCTATTCTGGAGGTCATGTTACTTGACCATGACGAACCTACGAACTATGAGGAAGCGATGATGAGCCAAGATTCCGATAAATGGCTTGAGGCCATGAAATCTTAGATAGGATCCATGTATGAGAACAAAGTGTGGACTTTGGTGGACTTGCCCGAGGATCAGCAAGCCATTGATAATAAATGGATCTTCAAGAGGAAGATGGACACAGATAGTAGTGTTACTATCTACAAAGCTAGAATTGTCGCAAAAGGTTTTCGACAAGTTCAAGGTGTTGACTACGATGAGAGTTTCTCACTCGTATCTATGCTTAAGTCTGTCCGAATCATGTTAGCAATTTCCGCATTTTATGAAATCTGGCAAATGGATAAACAAAATTGCATTCCCTAATGGATTTATTAAAGAAGAGTTGTATGTGATGCAACAAGATGGTTTTGTCAATCCTAAAGGTGCTAACAAAATATGCAAGCTCCAGCGATCCATTTATGGACTGGTGCAAGCATCTCAGAGTTGGAATATACGCTTTGATAAGTTGATCAAAGAATATAGTTTTATACAGACTTGCGGTGAAGCCTGTATTTACAAGAAAGTGAGTGGGAGCACTACAACATTTCTGATAAGTATATGTGAATGACATATTGTTGATTAGAAATAATGTAGAATTATTCTGCAAAGCATAAAGGAGTGTTTGAAAGGAGTTTTTCAAAGAAAGACCTCGGTGAAGCTGCTTACATGTTGAGTATCAAGATCTATAGAGATAGATCAAGACGCTTGATAAGTTTTTTCAATGAGTACATACCTTGACAAGATTTTGAAGTAGTTCAAAATGGAACAGTCAAAGAAAAAGTTTATTGCCTGTGTTACAAGGTGTGAAGTTGAGTAAGACTCAAAGCCCGACCACGGCAGAAGATAGAAAGAGAATGAAAGTCATTCCCTATGCCTCAGTCATAGGTTCTATAAAGTATGCCATGCGATGTGCCAGAACTATTGTATACCATACACTTTGTTAAGAGAAGGAGTACAATAGTGATCTAGGAGTAGATCAATGGAGAACGGTCAAAATTATCCTTACTGGAATAAGGATATGTTTCTCGATTACGGAGGTGACAAAAGGTTCTTCGTAAAGGGTTACGTCGATGCAAGTTTTGACACTGATCCAGATGACTCTAAGTCTCAATCTGGATACATATTGAAAGTGGGAGCAATTAGCTAGAGTAGCTCCATGCAGAGCATTGTTGACATAGAAATTTGCAAAATACATGCGGATCTGAATGTGGCAGACCCGTTGACTAAACTTCTCTCACAAGCAAAACATGATCACTTTTTGGGTCTTAATCACATAGCGATGTGAACTAGATTATTGAATCTAGTAAACCCTTTGGGTGTTAGTCACATGGAGATGTGAACCAATCACATAAAGATGTGAACTATTGATGTTAAATCACATGGCGATGTGATCTAGATTATTGACTCTAGTGCAAGTGGGAGACTGAAGGAAATATGCCCTAGAGGCAATAATAAAGTTATTATTTATTTCCTTATATCATGATAAATGTTTATTATTCATGCTAGAATTGTATTAACTGGAAACATAATACATGTGTGAATACATAGAAAACAGAGTGTCACTAGTATGCCTCTACTTGACTAGCTCGTTAATCAAAGATGGTTATGTTTCCTAACCATGGACAAAGAGTTGTTATTTGATTAACGGGATCACATCATTAGTTGCATGATCTGATTGACATGACCCAGTCCATTAGCTTAGCACCCGATCGTTTAGTATGTTGCTATTGCTTTCTTCATGACTTATACATGTTCCTATGACTATGAGATTATGCAACTCCCGTTTGCCGGAGGAACACTTTGTGTGCTACCAAACGTCACAACGTAACTGGGTGATTATGAAGGAGCTCTACAGGTGTCTCCAAAGGTACATGTTGGGTTGGCGTATTTCGAAATTAGGATTTGTCACTCCGAATGTCGGAGAGGTATCTCTGGGCCCTCTCGGTAATGCACATCACTTAAGCCTTGCAAGCATTGCAACTAATGAGTTAGTTGCGGGATGATGTATTACAGAACGAGTAAAGAGACTTGCCGGTAATGAGATTGAACTAGGTATTGGATACCGACGATCGAATCTCAGGCAAGTAACATACCGATGACAAAGGGAACAACGTATGTTGTTATGCGGTCTGACCGATAAAGATCTTCGTAGAATATGTAGGAGCCAATATGGGCATCCAGGTCCCGCTATTGGTTATTGACCGGAGACGTGTCTCGGTCATGTCTACATTGTTCTCGAACCGTAGGGTCCGCACGCTTAAGGTTTCGATGACAGTTATATTATGAGTTTATGAGTTTTGACGTACCGAAGGAGTTCGGAGTCCCGGATGAGACCGGGGACATGACGAGGAGTCTCGAAATTGTCGAGACATAAATATCGATATATTGGACGACTATATTCGGACATCGGAAAGGTTCCGAGTGATTCAGGTATTTTTCGGAGTACCGGGGAGTTACAGGAATACGGGGGGAGAAGTATTGGGCCTTATTGGGCCATACGGGAAAGAGAGAGGGGCTGCCTAGGGCAGGCTGCGCGCCCCCCAAGGCCTAGTCCGAATTGGACTAGGGGGAGGGGCTGCGCCCCCTCCTTCCTTCCCTTCTCCCTTCCCCTTCCTTGTCTCCTACTCCTACTACATGGAAGGACTCCTAGTTGGACTAGGAAAAGGGGAATCCTACTCCCGGTGGGAGTAGGACTCCCTAGGGCGCGCCATAGAGAGGGCCGGCCCTCCCCTCCTCCACTCTATATACGGGGGCAGGGGGCACCCCATAGACACACAAGTTGATCTTCGTGATCGTTCCTTAGCCGTGTGCGGTGCCCCCTTCCACGATATTACACCTCGGCCATATTGTAGCGGTGCTTAGGCGAAGCCCTGCGACGGTTGAACATCAAGATCGTCACCACGCCGTCATGCTGACAGAACTCCTCCCCGAAGCTTTGCTGGATCGGAGCCCGGGGAGCGTCATCGAGCTGAACGTGTGCCAAGAACTCGGAGGTGCCGGAGTAACGTTGCTTGGATCGGTTGGACCGGGAAGACGTACAACTACTTCCTCTACGTTGCGTCAACGCTTCCGCTTCGGTCTACGAGGGTACGTAGACAACACTCTACCATCTCGTTGCTATGCATCACCATGATCTTGCGTGTGCGTAGGAAAATTTTGAAATTACTACGTTACCCAACAGCATCCCCAAGCTTAATTCCTGCTCGTCCTCAAGTAGGTAAATGATAAAAACAGAATTTTTGATGACGAGTGCTACTTGGCATAATTTTAATGTAATTCTTCTTAATTGTGGTATGAATATTCAGATCCGAAAGATTCAAGACAAAAGTTCATATTGACATAAAAATAATAATACTTCAAGCATACTAACTAAGCAATTGTGTCTCCTCAGAATAACATGGCCAAAAAAAGTTCATCCCTACAAAATCATATAGTTTAGTCATGCTCCATTTTCGTCACACAAGAATGCTCTCATCATGCACAACCCCGATGACAAGCCAAGCAATTGTTTCATACTTTAGTAATCTCAAACCTATAAACTTTCACGCAATATATGAGCGCGAGCCATGGACATAGCACTATGGGTGGAATAGAATATAATGAGGGGGGTTATGTGGAGAAGACAAAAAGGAGAAATCTCACATCAATGAGGCTAATTAATGGGCTATGGAGATGCCCATCGATTGATGTTAATGCAAGGAGTAGGGATTGCCATGCAACGGATGCACTAGAGCTATAAATGTATGAAAGCTCAACAAAAGAAACTAAGTGGGTGTGCATCCAACTTGCTTGCTCACGAAGACCTAGGGCACTTTAGGAGGCCCATTGTTGGAATGTACAAGCCCAGTTCTATAATGAAAATTCCCACTAGTATATGAAAGTGACAAAACAAGAGACTCTCTATCGTGAAGATTACGGTGCTACTTTGAAGCACAAGTGTGGCAGAGGATAGTAACATTGTCCCTTCTCTCTTTTTCTCTCATTTTTTTGGGCCTTCTCTTTTTATGGCCTTTCTCCTTTTTTTATTATTCCTCACTTGGGAAAATGCTCTAGAAAATGATGATCATCACACTTCTATTTATTTGCAACTTGATACTAGAACAAAAAGATGACTCTATATGAATGCCTCCGGCGGTGTACCAGGATATGCAATGGACCAAGAGTGACATGTATGAAAGAATTATGAAGGTGGCTTTGCCACAAATACTATGTCAACTACATGATCATGCTAAGCAATATGACAATAATGAATGTGTCATGATAAATGGAATGGTGGAAAGTTGCATGGCAATATATCTCAGAATGGCTATGGAAATGCCATAATAGGTAGGTATGGTGGCTGTTTTGAGGAAGATATAAGGAGGTTTATGTGTGAAAGAGCGTATCATATCACGGGGTTTGGATGTACCGGCGAAGTTTGCGCTAACTCTCAATGTGAGAAAGGGCAATGCACGGTACCGAAGAGGCTAGCAAGGATGGAAGGGTGAGAGTGCGTATAATCCATGGAGTCAACATTAGTCATAAAGAACTCACATACTTATTGCAAAAATCTACAAGTCATCAAAAACCTTGGCACTACGCGCATGCTCCTAGGGGGATAGATTGGTAGGAAAAGACCATCGCTCGTCCCCGACCGCCACTCATAAGGAGGACAATCAAATAACACCTCATGTTTCAAATTTGTTACATAACGTTTACCATACGTGCATGCTACGGGACTTGCAAACTTCAATACAAGCATTTCTCAATTTCACAACTACTCAACTAGTTGGCTTTGATATTATTACCTCCATATCTCAAAACAATCATCAACCATCAAACTTCTCTTAGTACTCAAAACACTCATAAGAAAATTTTAATAATCTTGAATACCTAGCATTTTAGGATTTTAAGCAAATTACCATGCTATTTAAGACTGTCAAAATAATCTAAGTGAAGCATGAGAGATCAATAGTTTCTATAAAACAAATCCACCACCGTGCTCTAAAAGATATAAGTGAAGTACTAGAGCAAAACTATATAACTCAAAAGATATAAGCGAAGCACATAGAGTATTCTAGCAAATTCCAAATCATGTATGTCTCTCTCAAAAGGTGTGTACATCAAGGATGATTGTGGTAAACTGAAAGTAAAGACTCAAATCATACAAGACGCTCCAAGCAAAACACATATCATGTGGCGAATAAAAATATAGCTCCAAGTAAAGTTACCGATAGAAGTAGACGAAAGAGGGGATGCCTTCCGGGGCATCCCCAAGCTTTGGCTTTTAGGTGTCCTTAGATTATCTTGGGGGTGCCCAGGGCCGGTCCTAAGATTTCAGGGGCCCGGGGTAAGTCTACAACTTTGGGGCCCTTAATACAAACATCATGACAAATCAGTATCGTATACAAGATGTTTCCAATAAATGTCATTGTCATTAACGAATTAAATATGTTCTTAGGGCCTCTTACATTTTTATCGTCAATGTTGATGCCAAAATTTTCTTCCGCTTCAATTTAGAAGTTTTCTTAGTTGGTTTCTTTTCCTCCACAACAAGTATCCCCAACTCATCATTTTCTCTTCCTTTTTTTCAATCTACTCCCTCCGTAAACAAATATAAAATGTTCTAACTCTTTTCAGACACATTTTAATGTATTAGTTCACTCATTTCAGTTCGTATTTATTTACGAAGGAAGTACTAGATATCATACATTGTAAACGACAGTAATATATAACACAAATTGTTAGGAAAAAATTGCATCGAAGGTTGAACGATGCATGCTATGCATCATGTAAATTACGTAAATTAGCAATATACGTATAGGAAATAGGGATTGATTGTATGCCATACCTTGAATCATAAAGATCGGTGTCGCCATGTAGGCGAACGCTTGTCGAGTGCTCAGCGACTCGGCTCGGCAATGGCACCGTGTGTACTGGAATCTGGCGGGACACTCTATGATGTGCGTATGTGTTCAAGGCCCAACAACAGGGTAGCAGAGTTCATCGGCGTATTACCGCAGTCAGGGCCATGGAGTTAGATCGTCCAGCGCCTGCCTGGCAGCAACTTG
This sequence comes from Triticum aestivum, assembly GCF_018294505.1. Lineage (NCBI taxonomy): Eukaryota > Viridiplantae > Streptophyta > Magnoliopsida > Poales > Poaceae > Triticum > Triticum aestivum. The sequence goes on from NC_057812.1 coordinate 729,799,620, forward strand.
CGATCGGGGCCCTGAACTACAGATCGTAGGAAAGAGCCAGAGACGCACAATTCAAAGAAAGAGATCGCTGATTAAGGAAAGAAAGAAACCACTGATTGCCTGCGTTGGTTAGCTGCATTTGCGTGGCTGGGGTACATACATTTTTAGGCGAGGATGGGCTACCAACGTAGCATACAGAATACCTGACGCGGGGCCCCTGTATTTGGGGGGCGCGGGGCGGCCGCCCCCTCTGCTCCCCCTCAGGGCTGGCCCTGGGGGTGCCATGGGAATCCCCAAGCTTAGGCTCTTGCCACTCCTTGTAACATAATCCATAAAATCTTTACCCAAAACTTGAAAACTTCACAACACAAAACTCAAAGTAGAAAATCTCGTGAGCTCCGTTAGCGAAAGAAAACAAAAGACCACTTCAAGGTACTGTAATCAACTAATTATTTATTTATATTGGTGTTATACCTACTGTATTCCAACTTCTCTATGGTTTATAAACTATTTTACTAGCCATAGATTCATCAAAATAGGCAAACAACACACGAAAAACAGAATCTGTCAAAAACAGAACAGTCTGTAGTAATCTGTAGCTAGCGCAAGATCTGGAACCCCAAAAATTCTAAAATAAATTGCTGGACATGAGGAATTTATCTATTAATCATCTTCAAAAAGGATTAACTAAATAGCACTTTCCAAATAAAAATGGCAGTAGTTCTCGTGAGCGCTAAAGTTTCTGTTTTTTACAGCAAGTGTAACAAGACTTTCCCCAAGTCTTCCCAACGGTTCTACTTGGCACAAACACTAATTAAACACAACCAAAACAGAGGCTAGATAAATTATTTATTACTAAACAGGAGTAAAAAGCAAGGAATAAAGATAAAATTGGGTTGCCTCCCAACAAGCGCTATCGTTTAACGCCCCTAGCTACGCATAACAAGCAAGGATAGATATAGGTATTGCCATAATAGTAAGATAGATTATTAAAACTCATTTCATATTCTCTACGTTCGGCAGCAAGTTTTCTTTGAGGCAAGAAAAAGTAATCGAAAGGGCTAAATTTAATGGGACAAAAGTCCCCAAGATCAACCTTGGGAGGTATAGGTTCCTCCTTTGGTCCTTCATATTGCACAACTAATTCATCATTATAAGCATTTTTTGACAGAACTTTGTGAGCCTATATTGGAGAGAATATCCTAGTTCATTATTTGGAATAGACAAATCATCATTAAGTTCATAAATTCAATCAACTAAAACATTGGTAAGAACCCTTTTTCTAAGATTTTCATTGAAAGCAATATAGTCTAGAGATTGAGAACACATTATTTATTCTTGATCAAAGAGGATAGCCTCTATGGGAGGACGACAAGCGTCCACCCTATAATGTGCAAATATTTCTTTGGCCTCTTTTATTATGATCTAAACTCATGAGCCAAAAAGATAGTAGCGGCATGCTTTACAGAAGAATGCTCAATATTAGAAAATTCCAGGAAAATCCTTTGTATGCAAGGATGCATGTGCATGAATTGTCTTTCAAGTTCAACTAAAAGCATGGCAATAGTGTCCACAAGATTACTAGTTCTATGAAGGATAGAACTACCCATAGAAGGTAAAGCACCGACGCAAGTAAAGAAATCTTGAATAACTCCTTTTCCAATAATATTACCACTACCAACATGGAATTTTTTTGTATGTAAGATGGGTGGTTCTTTAGCAGGAGCATCGGAATTTTTCATGATATTATTATTTTCCATATCGACGATAGTTTCCCCAATTTCAGACATAGAGGCAGAAGGTAGATGAGTAGCCATAACGATAAGCAAACGAACTAACGCACAGGCAAAGAAAATCAAGCGGGCCAAAAGAGGCAAATAGAGAAAGAGATGGAGGATAGAGAGAGAAAGAGGACGAATAAAATGGCAAGGGTGAAGTGGGGGAGAGGAAAACGAGAGGTAAATGGCAAATAATGTAATGCAGGAGATAAGGGTATGTGATGGGTACTTGGTATGTTGACTTTTTCGTAGACCTCCCCGGCAACGGCGCCAGAAATCCTTCTTGCTGCCTCTTGAGCACTGCGTTGGTTTTCCCCGAAGAGGAAGGGGTGATGCAGCAAAGTAGCATAAGTTTTTCCCTCAGTTTTTGAGAACCAAGGTATCAATCCAGTAGTAGGCTATGCATGAGTCCCTCGTACCTGCACAAAACAAATAAATCCTCGCAACCAACGCGAATAGGGGTTGTCAATCCCTACATGGCCACTTACGAGAGTGAGATCTGATAGAAATGATAAGATAATATTTTTGGTATTTTTGTGATAAAGATGCAAAGTAAAATAAAGGCAAAGTAAAGAGCTAAGGAAATAACTAAGTAGTAGGAGATTAATATGATAAAGATAGACCCGGGGCCATAGGTTTCACTAGTGGCTTCTCTCGAGAGCATAAGTATTCTATGGTGGGTGAACAAATTACTGTTGAGCAATTGACAGAATTGAGCATAGTTATGAGAATATCTAGGTATGATCATGTATATAGGCATCACGTCCGAGACAAGTAGACCGACTCCTGCCTGCATCTACTACTATTACTCCACTCATCGACCGCTATCCAGCATGCATCTAGAGTATTAAGTTAAACATAGAGTAATGCCTTAAGCAAGATGACATGATGTAGAGGGATAAACTCATGCAATATGATGAAAACCCCATCTTGTTATCCTCGATGGCAACGATACAATACGTGCCTTGCTACCCCTGCTGTCACTAGGAAAGGAGACCGCAAGATTGAACCCAAAGCTAAGCACTTCTCCCATTGCAAGAAAGGTTAATCTAGTAGGCCAAACCAAACTGACAATTCGAAGAGACTTGCAAAGATAACCAATCATACATAAAATAATTCAGAGAAGATTCAAATATTGTTCATAGATAGACTTGATCATAAACCCACAATTCATCGGTCTCAACAAACACACCGCAAAAAGAAGATTACATCGAATAGTTCTCCACAAGAGAGGGGGAGAACATTGTATTGAGATCCAAAAAGAGAGAAGAAGCCATCTAGCTAATAACTATGGACCCATAGGTCTAAGGTAAACTACTCACACTTCATCGGAGGGGCTATGGTGTTGATGTAGAAGCCCTCCATGATCGATGCCCCCTCTAGCGGAGCTCCGGAACAGGCCCCAAGATGGGATCTCGTGGATACAGAAAGTTGTGGCGGTGGAATTATGTTTTTGGCTCCGTATCTGATCGTTTGGGGGTACATAGGTATATATAGGAGGAAGGAGTACGTCCGTGGAGCAACAGGGGGCCCACGAGGGTGGAGGGAGCGCCTGGGGTGGGGGGGGGGGTAGGCGCCCCCTACCTCGTGGCCTCCTCTTTTGTGTCTTGATGTAAGGTCCAAATCTCCCGGGTCTTGTTCGTTGAGAAAATCACGTTCCTAAAGGTTTCATTCCGTTTGGACTCCGTTTGATATTCCTTTTCTTCGAAACCCTAAAACAGGAAAAAAACAACAATTCTGGGCTGGGCCTCCGGTTAATAGGTTAGTCCCAAAAATAATATAAAAGTGGATAATAAAGCCCAATAATGTCCAAAACAGTAGATAATATAGCATGGAGCAATCAAAAATTATAGATACGTTGGAGACGTATCATCGGCCAGTAATAACCTGTACAGAAGGCCTTGCTAACAAGGGCCCGAGCTGCAGCGTGGTGACCGCCGAGTCTGGCGCGAATTTCAGCCAAGAGCTGCCGCCCCTTTTCCTCGGAGATACATCTTTGAAGAACTCCGGTAGCGCTTTTCTTGTAGAGCTCTCCTTCATGAACCTTGTAGACCCTCGAGCACCGAACAATGCGGCGAGCCTCATTCTGGTCCTCCGGGAGTTCCTTCCTATTAAGGTAGGCCAAAAAGGGTTCGGTCCACGGGGCAATGAATGCCATGATTAGATGGGCCGACGGTGATATTTCGGTGGCTGAGCCCCCGATGATACCGTTGTGTTCGGAGGCGGGGATTGTGTTCGGATCCAGACTGGTGTTACCGCTCTCCCATTGCCACACCACGGATGGCTTAAACACTACTAGGAAAAGGCCTACTAGTGGCGCACCTGTTTTGCCTACTAATGGCGCACTACAGGTGCGCCACTAGCACCACGCCATTATAATTTATTACTAATGGCGCACCACTCGTGTGCCATTAGTATCTGGTATGCTAATGGCGCACCACGCTGTGCGCCATTAGTATAGCCCACGGTGCGCCATTAGTATGCCTCCCAGGGGGGCATATTTACCCATGTGCTTTGGCATACTAATGGCGCACTGGTGGATGATGCGCCATTAGTGTGCTCTGGCTTAGTAATGGCACACTATGTGGTGGTGCGCTACTAGTATGAATATTAGGGATTTTTTTCTTTTCTGATATTTTCACAGGTTACAAAATATATTATTGGACAGAATATAGACAACACCACACAACAACAGCAGATTCATCGAATACAATAGAAGATTAGTCTCTGAATACAATTCATCATATTAGTCTCCGAATACAATTCATCATATTAGTCTCCGAATTCAAAAGACCGAACAAAGATAGAACATTACAAGTCTTGAGACCGCGAGTAGCGAGTTTGTCTTCACATTACAAGTCAATATCGATCATCTAAACTACCATCACATAGAAGAAACTGGTCTTCATCCGGTTCCTCCAACGCTCCCTCCTCTCTCCCGCTAGATAGCGCGCGTATCTAGATTCCGCCTCCGCCCTAGTGGTGTGCCCTTTGTAAATGTGACCACTGAAACGGTGAACCTGTCTCTGACACTCCTCCCAGTCGTCGTTGACTCCGGGAACCTTACCCTTGTACACGACATACGACGACATCTCTATGCACTAGCCAAACAAAACGTTAGTAGCAATTCACAGACAATACATAAGCAATATATAAGTATGCAACAAAAGGATCAGAAGAGAAAAACAAGACATTAATAGCACGATTCATGGTCCTACTAATAAATAGCATCAATCACATCTAAGTTGAACGACTGTCCAAACCAAAGAGACATACAAGTTCATTAAAGTTTAATTACAACATGAGCATCGATGTTTCAGAACTACACATAGCATCACTACTTTCGACTCGACTCAAGGGACTGGAGCATGGATGAAGCCGCCATCTCTCGTGATGGTCATGAAATCGCGGGCGTTGTCAGCCTGCATTTGTAGCGTTGTGTCTATCTCACTGTTGGACGGTTGATATCTGACGTTGAACTACCCCGAGGTACGAAGGACATCTTGATGGATGATTTCCGCAAACTCCGACTCGATGTGAAAGAATTCTTGTCTGATGTTCGCGTCCTGGATTGCCGACAAGCTCACGGCCCAATCTTTGAGATTATTTGGTAGCACAAGGTGATTATGGTCCCGTACGATTGCTCGCATGTGATGGAGGGCATAGTTGGCATCCTTCTGACCGCTAGGCGGCTGCTTGACGCACCAGAACGTCGTATTGTGGGCGAAGATGTGCTTGCCGTATCTACGAACTGGCCTGGTGAAGGTGCCTCCAGATTTGGCGCAGCCGGGGAGAACATCATCAAGAACTTTCTTGATATTTGTGTATTCTTTCTTCGACTGACCGTCCGAGTCAAAATACGTGGCCATGAAATATTTTAGGCTTAAGAGGATGAGTGTGCAATGTGTGTCACTGCACAAAACACAGAATGTTAGAAAAAATCGATCGAAATCTAAGAAATCATATGTTACGGGGCGGTGAGGGGATGAATTACTCAGGAAAGTAAGGCACGAGGAAGTTATCCTTATATGGGTTTGCCAGAATGACGCCTTTGAGGTAAGAACTCGCGACTTGCCGGTCCCCAACGCTGCCCAAGATCTTAACACATATGTAGAAGGGGTCGACTATCACGATGTCCGGGGTCTTGTCTCTAATGATCCTCATCTCCATACTCAGCGAAAATAGCCGAACAAAGGTGTAGTGCAGCAAATGAAGGTTAAACATAGCGAAGATGTCATCAAACCGCAGGACGATCGTACCGCCGATGGAGTTATCCACAAAGCCCTTTCCCTTTTGCACCTTGGCCACGAAAACCGGGTATGCCACATCATTCTCCGAGAGATGCTGCTTCTCCAAAGAAAGAACACTCTCATGCAGACTCCGCATAGCACCGGTTGCAGCATTGAGCATATTAGTCGGTAGCATTGGCCTACCTGCCACATGCACCCTCCTCCAGATATCCTTAGGTGAAGGTGGCCTGTCCTGAGCACGGATCGTACTCGGTGCCGGCTGGCTCGCACCCTTGTTACTCTTTCTTTTCCGTCCCTTCTTTTTCTGCTGTAATGGGATCGAGTTCTGCTCACATACCGCCTTCTTGAGTGTGTTGGGGCTGATAATATTTCGCACCTCGTCTATCTGAGGCTCGGTGAAGTCGGCAGCTGGAGGCGTCTCCTGAGAACTGAACGCCAGACGACGCCTATTGCAATTGGGTTTCTTCGAGGTACCAACTAGATCGCAATCGTCTTTTGTAGGGTTGGGTTCTTGAGAAGGAGGCCCCAAGAATTCGTCATCGTACCCATGTTCGGCAAAGTGCTTATCGACGATGGTAAATGTACCATCGTCGTTGTCGTCGTTCGGATCCTGTGTCATATGCATGTTCGGATCCTATGCCATAGGGATGTCTGGCATGTCCGGTAGCGTTGCGGTGGTCTTGCCATGGCTTGGCACCGGCATGACTGGTGGTGTTGTCTTTGGGGCGGTGTCCCCCGCCCCCAGATGAATCTGGCTCTTCGGCCAAAGCAGTTGCCAGCTTAGGCAGGCGCTGAGGGTCATCACATCATCTTCGTCGGCCCCGGCGGGTCGAATCGGAGGTAACAACTCGTCGCAGCCTGGCAGCACCCGAACCAGTTCCTATACACGGTGGGTGGCATCGGATTACTGTGGAACACGGGTGTCGGTGTCAAAACCGGTGGATCTCGGGTAGGGGGTCCCGAACTGTGCGTCTAAGGCGGATGGTATCAGGAGGTAGGGAACACGATGTTTTACCCAGGTTCAGGCCCTCTTGATGGAGGTAAAACCCTACGCCCTGCTTGATTAATATTGATAATATGGGTAGTACAAGAGTAGATCTACCACGAGATCAGAGAGGCTATACCCTAGAAGCTAGCCTATGGTATGATTGTATGTTTATATTCTCTGTCGACTAGCCTGCCTCGGTTTATATAATGCACCAAAGGCCTAGGATAACAAGAGTCCTAGCCGAATACGCCGGTGGGGAGGAGTCCTTGTCTTGATCACCAAGTCTTGTGGAATCTTCCATGTATGCGGCAGCTGTCCAAACTGGCCCATGAGTATACGGCCATGGGGGTCTTTGGCCCTATCTAACAGATCGAGAGATGACGTGTTGAGTACCCCCTAGTCCAGGACACCGTCAGTAGCCCCCTGAACCGGTCTTCAAGTTAGGGACGCTCCTCGATTCTTCCGAACTGTTCTTCATCTTCGGTTGTCGGTCTTGAAAACTGGTTCAACAAATCTTCTCATCTTCCACATTGAGGATCGCCGAAATGCATTCGACGAGTTTATACGTCGGGTATCCGAGGAGCCCCTTTAAGTTTCTGGCCTTTATCAATGCCTTGTTATTTTTATGCCACACCTCGGGTTTGAAGTTGTTCCCGGGAGGCAGTGTCCTCTTGCGTCTGAGCTCCAACGCTGGATTGCATTCGAGGTATCTTTTGCAGACGAGCACCTACGCCGAACCGCTTTCGAGCTCCAACACCGGAATGTATCCGAGCTCCAACACCGGACTGTATCCGAGCTCCAACGCCGGACTACGTCCAAGCTCCAACGCCGGACTATGTTCAAGCTCCAACGCCGGACTGTCATAGATCACCTTGGTTCAAAAAAGTTAAAGGAGTTTAGCCGAGCTTAATGCCGGAAATGCCCTCGATGGAGCCAGCCACTAGCTCCCGAGCTTTATGTCGGACTGCTTCCGAGGTGGTGCACCACCCCGACTGTGGGCCGATTTTTGTCAATATTTTTGATTGGTGCAATTTATTCTCTGCCGAGATATATAGCCAGTAGCCCTTAAGGTGTGTATCGGTCTAAAACCCGAGATGCACATGAAGGATGACGTAAGACCGCTAATCCGAGTAGCCGCTGAGACTCAGGTTGATTTGCAAAATCGGCCTGCGGATCAAGTCCTAGCTCGGCAGAATACTTCGGGGCTCAGGTTGGGTGCGGCCGACCAACCTGAGGATCAAAATCTCCTCGGAAACTATATTGCACATAAATTTTTTTGCATTGGACAGGCAATGCAGTAGCCCCGAGACACTGGATCGATGTGCCCCTTTAATATTTGTAAATAATAAGCCCAAAGCCCAGTAGCCCCCGAGCATTAATGCGGGCACGGGTGGCCGTATTAAGGATCGGTATCCATAGTAAAATCACAAATTATGTGTAATGACTCTATGCATTGAAGTACTTTACGTCACTAATGCTCGGATCCGCATTGTGCAAAACTTTGTTGACCGACCATCGGCTTCCACCTCGTCAGCCAGTAGCCGAGGAGTGTTTGTTCTACTTTATAAAGCCTTTATGAGGGCAAAGATTTACGACAAACAAGGCAATCTGGCCATACGGTTTTATAAACAAAGGTACGCAGAGAGATATGTTATATTACTGTTTAACATAAGAAATGTCCTCCAAAGAAAATAGTCCCGCTATCGGTTCCTTTCTTTGGGTTGTCATGCTAAGCATGATCATGAAACCTCAGCTCCAATGTAAGAGCAAAATATCGAGGATTTAGTTTGGGAGGCCCGTTGATAGCCCCCGGTAGTGTTCGGTGATAGTCGAGGTCAAGCCGTAAACACTTCGGCCATTGTTATGAATGGCCCGTCATTTAACACCATCATCGGATCACTGACCAGTTTACGCTTATTGTGACAGTCAGTTTTCGGCTTTCTCCACTGAGGTGCTTAACCATGTGAGCTGTAAGCACAATCGCAGTGGTTCTCCCTTTGCACACCTAGCCGAACAAAGCGGAACGTAGGAGGCAAGCGCAGGAGCCGGGCAACCCAACTATTGACCGAAGACACAATTTGAAACCGATGCATATATAGCAATATCTGAGAATGATTTTGCCGAATCTCTAAAGGTGTACGACGTTGCACTGTGAGACTTGTGCTGAAAATACACAAATAGTTTAAAAGTGTCAAAATGCTTGTAAAACCAAAAAACGTCAGTAAAAACATATTTACAACTCATATATAAATTTTAACAGCCGCCAAGTGACTTGGGTAAGAATTTTATGTATAATGATTGTATGTACCGAAGTACTTATATCATACCTTTGTTCACCCGAACTTTAAACGCGTATTAACCGACCGTGGGCTTCTCCCTCTTCGGTCAAGGACCAAAAAGTGTTATGTACTCCATCTGTCGAGAATATCGACAGTGTTTCCGAGAACCAGGCAACCGGGCCATAAGGCTGTAACAGACAAAGCACGTTCAGGGAACTTATGCTATATTACAGACGAAGTGTAAGAAGCATATTCGAAGAAAATAGTACCCCCACCGATACCTTTCTTCAGTGCTCATTATTACTATGAGACTTGTGCAATAGATTTTTTGTACTCATGAGTTCCGTTGTGTGCCGACCATGATTGAAAACAATAAGAGCGGTAGCTTTCAGCTTCACCCAGTCTGAGGTCAGAGCTCGGAGGACCGGGTCGTGACAATCACAGAGGTGCTCCCTTTACTCCCTAGACGAGCAATCGGGAACGTAGGGGTAAGCACAGGAGCCAGGCAACCCAGTTGCAAATCGCTTAAGTCAATATGGTGCATATAGTGGTGTAATACACGAACAAGGAACGAAGCCATACAAGTATAATCATATGTAAGAGGAAAATCTCCAGCAAGGGAGCCCCCAAGTAAACGGGGTATTTGAATTTGTGTGTCACAAAGAAAGTTTGGACAAGGGAAAAAATTTACGAGCAACTTTTTTCCAAAAAATTATAATGCTTGGTCGAACCGAACACAAGTTAAAAATTTAAAACTTTGAGCCTGAAGGTAACTTAGCTGGTTAATGTGTTCGGTATTGATGACGCAGCCCAAGCTTGATGCGGGACAAGGTTCCATCCTCCAAGCCGGTCCCAAGGTGGCGGAGCAAAGAGCTCGGCACTCCGAAGTGGTGACATAACACGGTCAATGCGGCCCGTCAGAGTGATGCCGAAGTCCTTGGCATTTGGTAATGAAGTGTTGACGAAGCACCTGTCCAGCCGAGGTGACGTGGTATGTCAGTACGCCGAGTTGACGATACTGCCCAACCCGGATCATTTTCCTGTGCACAATAAATAGTGCAAACCGGAGATAATAGTAATAATAATAATTAAAAAAAATCATTACATAATAAATAATTTATGCAAAGTGAGTAATAAAAGAAATATGGCCTGGCGCCGAAGTCAATATCGATGCAGGGCGTCGGCGTGATGCGATAAAGGCGTGACAAAGCCTGAATTCACAGGTCGGTTCGAGTTCCGGATGCGGCATTCGCCGGACTATGTACGGAGACTGGCCGAACCACCATGCGACCTCGTTAATGCGTCCACCATTTGATAGACCTATGTACATATGAACCCAAACAAGCAAAAAATACTGGGATTAATAGCACCTGGTTTATTTGTTGTAGCAATCCGAAGGAAGGTGGTTCCCAAAATTGGGACTCAATCCACACACCCATTGCCTGATGGGCGATAAAACTATGGCATGGCAATGTTGGCAAAGGTTGGCTCGCCGAGGCAAAGCCCTCTGTCCAGCTAACGTGACGGAGCTGGTCAGTTAGTGATGCCGAAGTGTCCGGAGTAGATTGATAAAGAGATGGCGAAGCCCCCGGTGCAGCCGAGATGTCGAAGCCTCGATGTCAGCTGATGAGTCGAAGTAGGTCGGCGTGATGGACACCAGCTTGAAGAAGCAATAGTGCTGCTCTGCTGATGCAGGTCGTGACGTGGTCGATGCCGGCTTGATGAAGCGACTGTGCGACGATGCCGGTATGCCCGCTCCGTGTAATTCGTGGGGCGGCGATGTTGGTGATGATTTATCCTTCGCAATCCCGAACTCTTGTTCTCCTTGCCGAGATGATGATCCGAAGAAGTTGAGCTCGGCTCAACAAAGTGACGACGTGTCTAGCGCAGGTCGACAGCCGTGGAGCAATATTGCCGGACTGGTTTGACACCAGCATGATGTTGAAGATCATGCTCAAAAGATCTTAAAGTTGATGGGATGTGTTCGGGAACAAAACACAATACCCCATACAAAACTTCCTTCAAATGGGATGTCCGAAATCCCGTTCGTAAAAAAGACGAACTCGGGTCGGATTCGTTTTCGCGCAGAAAACAGATCTGAAAAGTGATGCACTAATCGGAAGGTTCCCGGAGTTTGGACGGTCGGATCGAGCTGAAAGTTTGAGAGGTGGTAGATATAGGAATTCCGCAGCCGATCAACGGTTGGATTTTCCACAGGACGTCCGAGCTAGAAGCTGGACACCACGACCTAAACTCGCCCAGATTCCCGTCCAGATTTGACAGGGCTCCGGTATATCGTGGATTGCCAGAGATTCCTTCATCGGAACTCGACGAAATTTTCCAGGGTTGCTGTAGACTCAATTCCGCACAATTCCACCGAAGCAATCGTTAAAAAGACACTTGAGGAGGCGGTGGCGGCGGACACAAGTTTGCTGTCCAGAAAAACAGCACGGTCGCCCGAGGGCAGTGTTGACGTTGAGCCCCCGGGCTCCCTAGATGATTCCTCCATGATCTTGATAGAGATCGGAGTTGATGTTTATAATGGCCCTCATCCGAACATGACGATCGGAGGGAGGGCGCATTCCTTGGTCGAATCAAGGTGACCAGTCGAGCTGGTGACGAAGACGCCGAAGTCGCAGTTGATCTGCAGGCGAGCCATCAACCTTTTGCCGAACACACAGTGGAACTCTCAATGAAAGCACCAATGTCGGTGTCAAAACCGGCGGATCTTGGGTAGGGGGTCCCGAACTATGCGTCTAAGGCGGATGGTAACAGGAGGCAGGGAACACGATGTTTTACCCAAGTTCGGGCCCTCTTGATGGAGGTAAAACCCTACGCCCGGCTTGATTAATATTGATAATATGGGTAGTACAAGAGTAGATCTACCACGAGATTAGAGAGGCTAAACCCTAGAAGCTAGCTTATGGTATGATTGTATGTTTATATTCTCTATGGACTAGCCTGGCCTGCGTTTATATAATGCACCAAAGGCCTAGGATAACAAGAGTCCTAGCCGAATACGCCGGTGGGGAGGAGTCCTTGTCTTGATCACCAAGTCTTGTGAAATCTTCCAGGTATGCGCAGCTGTCCGAATTGGCCCATGAGTATACGGCCATGGGGGTCCTCGGCCCAATCAAACAGATTGGGAGATGACGTGTTGAGTACCCCCTAGTCCAGGACACCATCAACGGGGTTGCCCGGTTGAATGATTCTGTCCTTGGAGACATCGACCAACTCGTCATTCATGAAGTGCAGGAGAGTGCACGGAAGGTCGGCGGCACCCTGCGAAAACATGTAGGGTGTCAGGGATGCCCAGTCAAAGACAAGGAGATGAAGTCCTCGGCCGAGAGGCTTAATTAGTTACCGGGATGGCGTCGATCTCGGCTAATGTCGAGGCACCACAACGGCGGGCGTGCAATTGACGGAGGGGCCGCTTGCTGCCGAGGTGCCGGCTGGCGTACACCTGGGTGCATTAAGCTCCAATGCCCGTGCCAGCGTCAGAGACACCAATACCGCCTCCGCCGGAGACACCAATGGCGCCGCCTGCGCGTTGTGCGAGTTGCTGGCCGTGAAGCTGGGAATCGGGGGTGGCCCCTGTTGGCCGCCCGCAATCCACGTCGTCAGCCCATGAATCAAGGTAGGCATAATGCCGGTGAGCGTCGATCCCATTTCTTGTTGCACTTGCTCTTGGACAATCTCCGGAATCCGCGCCACTTGTGCCTTGAGTTCTTGAACCTCGCGCCACTAGCTTTCCGAGCTGGTCTTTCTCTCCTTTCGCCCACCAGCGTCATAGTATGACGACCATTTTGTGGACAAGCCTTTGCCGGCCACACGACCAGCTGACGATGACTTACTGAGCTTATCCTTGTTTTTCATTACATTCAACGCCCTATTTAGAGTGCTGTCCCAAGGGGTGCTCTGAGCCGACCCCGCGCTGCTGCTTTCAGTCTCCTGTGGAAGGAATGTGAACCATTTAGAAATTTGGATTCATTAATTAGAATGCAACAATATGGAGCTAATTACGCGGGGGTGTTTTCCTTACCAGAACAAGCTCAAGCGCCCTGGTCTTCGGATCCGTGGTAAGCTCCTTTGTTACCGCGTCCTCCTTGTACCGGGCCCTGACATAGTTCATGGTCTGCTTGTCACGGTATTTCTCGAAGCGGGGCGGTAGGCCTTGCTCGGCATGCTCCGCGTCCTCCTTGTCCCATATAGGCTCCGCCACTCTGTAACCGCCAGGACCGAGTTTGTGTTCCCCAAAGTTCAACTCCCGCATTTCTTTCCCCCACTGACTTGATTCGGAGGTTGCGCTGCTCTCGCACTTGATCTTGAACTCCTTGTAGTCATCTTCGCTGATCGGACGATTTTTCGCCTTGATCTTATCGTAACTCTCACCTTTGTCAATCATTCTCTTCACCGCGTTTCTCCAAATAGACAGGGCCGTACTCATCCTCGTGAGGGCGGCACTGTTCACTTTATTCCCTGAGAGGCATGTGTTTTCAAATTCAGCAAGGAACTTGTATCGTTCGTGGAGATTCGTGAGGTTGCGCAAATTCCCTCGGTCCTTATACCTTAGGTTGTCGGTGTTGATCGAGACGGTGCTCTGGAGAATGCACCCGAGCTGAACCGAGTACCCCTTGAGTATTTGTTTCGGCGCCGTTGGATGCCCGTCGGAGTTCACTTCAGTAAATTCCTCCTTGACGGTGCGGAGCACGTTCGGGCGCCGGTCCTTCCGTTGCCTCTTCGGTTGGCTGCCATCTATGCGTGCGCTGCGATCATTAGTGGTGGCATCCTCTGCGGCACCATCAGTGGTAGCATCCTCGGCGGCACCATCAGTGGTGTCATCCCCGACGCCACTAGGGGTTGTGTAGTCAGGATCGGTGTCTTCCGCGGTGTCCTCATAGCGGTGAGGTTCTTCCTCCATCTGCTGGGACAGCTCCCAGAATTGCTTGCCGCCCGAACCGCCGGCCTCATCGTTGTTGGCCATGTTTTGCTCTAAATAGAAAAAAAATTTGGTCAAAAAGTTGGTTATTGTCAAGGAACAAGATCATGGTCTCATCATTTAGGTTTTGTCGATACCGAGGCATCCTAAAAGCTAAGCTTTTACCATTTAGGGTTTGTCGACGCCGAGGCACCCTAAAAGCCTAAGCTTTCATCATTTAGGTTTTTATCGACACCGAGGCACCCTAAAAGCCAAGGTTTTATAATTTAGGGTTTGCCGATGCTGAGGCCCATGCATAACACAAGAGGCAGTTGATCCTACTTAGTTAAGTACTAAGATACCTCGGCCCATGCATTAGTAGCAAGTACCGCATATGTCCGATTTTTAGCAAAGTCATGCTAAAATTCACGGAAAATTTTAGCATAACCTTTGCTGAAAATAGGACATATGGAGTACCCAAATTTGCCGGAACGGAAGTTAATCGACATTCCGGCAAACTCAAAGGCCTCTCGGGGTACCTGCAAAATCATCACGACGCGATGGTCGGAGACAAAACCTAGCAAACTAGCACCACAATGTGCCTCTACTTTCATATGGATGAAAAGGCCACAGACCATATGGGATCTGCGGTGGTGGGGGCGCGGGGGCTGAGACATGTGAGATGGGATTGGCCGGGGATTGGGGCCGAGATTTTAGTCGGGGGAGGTATAGCAATGGCGCACCACCTAGCGGTGCGCCATAAGTAAGTTTTTTAGATAGCAATGGCGCACCCCCAGCGGTGCGCCATAAGTAACTTTTTTTGCATAGCAATGGCGCACCAGCCAGCGGTGCGCCATAAGTAATTTTATTATTATTATTTTTTATTGCATTCATTAAATTTGTTATTTGAAATTATCATCCAATTTGTTATTTTAAAATATAATCAAATTTGTTTTTTTGGATTTTTAGTTGCATTCATTTGTGACGGTGGAGCGGGGGAGGGTGTGGGGGGTCGTC